>NC_067138.1:90761286-90826286 GCF_903995435.1 Acomys russatus | reverse complement strand
AGAAGAGACTTGATACCCTATGAGCATATACAGGGGGAGGAAATCCCCCTCAGGAACAGTCATAGGGGAGGGGAATAAGGGGAAAAGGGGAGGGAGGGAAGAATGGGAGGACACAAGGGATGGGATAACCATTGAGATGTAACAAGAATAAATTAATAATGAAAAATTAAAAAAAATGGTCCTTTGAGTCACTTCCTTTTGATACATGGTATCAGTTTCACTTACAGCTAGATTTACTTTTGAAAAGTCATTTTAAACTTTCTAAATGAAGTATTTTAGTTTAATTAATATTTTGGGTTTCTTTTTTGAGATTTCTAATACAGTTTGTTAAGGTATACCTTTGGAAAACAGTGTATGTCATAGTAATGACAGTAGCATGATTGTTTTTTGTTACAGTCTTTGAGGGATGTGGTCATAAAAAGCCTCACATTAGAAAATGCAGAAGAAAGAAGAAATATCAACAAAGTGTCAAGTGTGTAGAGGCTATGCTTTGGGCTTTGGCAACTGTTCTTCATGGCCATATATTTATAAGGGATGATTCTACCCAGGAGCTTAATCAAATTGAAGATCTCTGTTTATAAAGTCTTCAGCAACATGAAGAAATGAGCAACAACTCATTTTCAGATAATTATTTTTTTCTTTTTACTTGTAAAACACAGCCGCCTGATAAAATAATTTCTTACTCTACTAATAATCCTACTTTTTTTTTGCTGTATTAAAAAGGAAAGGATAAAACAGCTTAGACACATAGATGAAAACAAAAGGGTTCTAAAGAACCTTTTAGAATATATGTTCTCTGTGCAGGTACCAGATGTTGCTGTTGGCAGCAGTTAAGAAGGTCACAGGGCATTTAAAATCACTAGGCTGTGGGGAGTAAAATTCCAGGTCTGTTGCACTGAAAATTACTTAAAACTTGTGTTTACTCAGTGGTAAGTAGGACAAAACACACTTTTTCTAAACAGGTTTTAAACAGGTACCTCGGCCAGACTGGTCAATGAAACTGCTGCCATACACATTTCTGTTCCAACGGCTCTTAGCAGTACAGGTCACTGGTTCTGCTTAATTCTGCTTTTAAATGTGAAAAGCAGATCACTCTGTACTTGACCTTACTTATGGGCTATTCATTTCATATTACAGAGGACTGGGGCTGTGTTCCTTGGGTGTGAAGACATACTTACTATGTCTTTACTTAGGTAGTGTTTGCTTTGTGTTCTTTGGCCATAATTTTGAGAAGAAAATAGGAATTTTTACCTCACCCCCCACTGATTATTTTTTGGGTGAACTATGCTTCTTTCTAATTGATAAAAATAGCTAGAGTTTATAGTTTCAGTGCCAAAATAGAAAGTAAAAAATGTTTTTGAAGAACCAAACAAATTCCAACAGGGGGTACCTCTTTTTACTCGCTATATTATTATTTATTCTTGTTTTGTGGGTGTCACATTTGTATAAGTTAGATTGTTTCTTGTTTTTCCAGAGAAGTTTAATACATTTATTCTCCAGTTTGCGTCATTTCTTTAGTTAAGGAATTTGAGCTGATGCCATAAGTACAATGCAATTAAATTTGTTCTAGTTGGTGTTACCCTTCTTATTACTGCCCATCAAAGGTAATCGTAATCTTCCCTTTTTCTGTGGGAAGGGAAGTGTTTCAAATAATCTATCAGTCAGAAGGAGGAGACCAACTAGGAGCAAAGACTAATCCATCAGCTATCATCTCTGATCTTAAGACTAACTTTTGTTCTTTATCTTACCACACATGTCAGATTACCTATAATTATAGAGAGAGTTGTAATTATATATATATATATATATATATATATATATATATATATACACACACACACACACACACACACACACACACATACACACACACACACACACACATATGCATGCTGAAGTTAATTTTTATACAGCAAAGGAGTCCATATGTTGCTTGTTCTAGTTGTAAATCTTGGAGCCTTGGTTTTATTCAGTGACAAACAGAGGGATGTTGCTATCTGTGCTTTGGGTGTCACTGAACAATGAGACCATGGCAGGAGAGTTAGAACGGACACCAATGACCATCCTACACAGTCCTAGGTGGTGTAGGCTACTCATTAGGGTTGTGTGATATGTCGTCTTGCTCCTAAGAGCAAGAATATGCAGCTTATTACTGTTTTTCATATTGTAGGCAGCCATAATAGATATTTTACATCAAAATATAGCTGAACATAGAAAAGATACAGTAAGGATACAGTAGAAATGCTGAAAAGTGATAACGTATCGGGGACACTTATTATGATGGGAGCTTACAAGCCTAAAGTTGTGGATGAGTTGGTGAGTGAATGATGTGTGACTGTGAGGGCCTAAGACATCATAACAAACTACTGTAGACATTATAAACACTGTGCACTTAGGCTACACTGAAATTATTAAAAGTCCTTTCTTTAGTAATTAATCAAGTTACTATGTTTTGGGATTTTATAAAACTTATTTAAAATTTTTTGAATCTTAGCTTAATATATGGGCACATTATACAGGTGTACAAAAGTATAATAAGGCTACTTGATTGTTTTAAGAAATTTTCATTTAGAAATCATTTCTGTTAAAAAAAATTATATGCAAACATACCTAAGCCTAAGTTTAAACAGTGCCAGGATCACATCTTGTCATTCTGGGAAGTCTGTGGCAGTGATAAGATGGAGCTGCTACCTGCTGTAGCATCTTCTCTCAGACCCTTCGGAGGACATGCCTGAGGATTCTTTTCAGAAATATGTCTGTAGTACTTCCTCTGGTTTCTTTATTCTTTTTTTTTTTAATCATAGATTTATTTGTAAGCAGCTAATTTACCATGAATATTTCATTCCACCAATGAAAACCTTCATTTTCTTATTCTTCAGGTTTTCTTTTCTATGCTTTCAACCATATGTTCATTAAAATTTTTTTTTAAAATTCAGCCTCATGGCAATCTATTGGACCATGGCTCACACGTAGTCCATTGTCAACTAAAATATCAGAATAGCTAGCTGCCAAAGCCGCTTGATGTTCGGATTGGTAGTCTGTGTAGCTACAGATCCCGTATCCACAGACTTTCTGATCACCAAAGGCGGTAGTTATTTCAAGCCAAAGTATCATAGCTCACCATTTTTCTCATTATTATGACATAGGTCTTCTAATACATGTACGTGTATACATAATTTATTGTATTTACTTTATGTTATCATCAGTGTACTTGTGCAAAGGAAATGGACTTACGTGGTAGGAAGCATTGAGGAGGAATTTTAGAATACCACTAAACCTATAGTTTAGTGGAATGTGCAAAAGAAATAGTGCCTACTGTGTTATTGACAATTAAAGATGACTTTCAACCCATCGTTATCAGTTTTAGATACAACTCCCAGTTAGTACTTATTTAAACTGTTCTATATTACAGTTACTTGGAAAAATACTTAAAAGGGTGCTTGAATCATAAGAACCATTTTTAAAGCACTGATGTGTGATATTGGGGTTAGTTCATTTACCCTCTGAAGCCCCTAATCATTGGCTGTAAGATTAAGATAGCAAGAACACTTCCCTTTGGGGCAGTGTGAGGATATAAGAACACCTTTTGTACATTTATGTATGTTCACTTACTTACTACATTATTCTTACCAAATGGCCTAAATTGGAATGAAGGTGATTTGGATCAAGTCCCTGAGTTCACAGTCCAGAGTCAAATTGCATTTGTCCATTCTACTTGGAGAGGGGGCCATGAAAGATGTATGGTTTTAATCTTATTTTTGTTAAAGGCAATGACTAACCCCCATAGCTTCCATTAAAAAAAAAAACTAGAAAACAGTTCATTTTCTGTTCTAATTACTTGGCAGAAATTTAGAATAGAAAGAAACTAGTAACAACCAACCTTTCCTTTGCACTTACAGATCAACAAAAGAGATTCTTGGGTCCTAGAGACCAATGACAGAATCAGCAGGAATGCCCAGGGTGAATTGATGGATTGCAGAGCCTGGCTGGTAATTACTTTCACTGAGCTAAAACATTAACTTGATACATGGGAACAAGGCCAGATGAAAATCAGGAGCTAGACCTTTTCTTCCCTGTGGGCGGCCCGTACTTTCCTGGTGGAGGCAGTTGTCTCCTCAGTGGGATAGTCCAGCCTCCTTTCTGAGGCTTGGCATGGATTTTCATTCCCCATCCTGGTAGACTAGGGCTGGGACCTTTGTTTGGGCCATTGTGAAGAGATGTGTTCAGGTCAGCCTGCTTTCTGGGATGCTAAGAAATCACAGTTTCTCAAGACTTTTCAGTAGGGTAATAGACCTTTCTCAACTTTGGGATTAAGCTTTCTGTTTGCTTATTTGTTTTTTGTTTGTTTGGGTTTATTTTGCTTTGGTGTGTGTGTGTGTGTGTGTGTGTGTGTGTGTGTGTGAGAGAGAGAGAGAGAGAGAGAGAGAGAGAGAGAGAGAGAGAGAGAGAGAGAGAGAGAGAGAGAGAGAGAGAGATACTGAACCCACAGCCTTGCACATGCTTGGTAAGCATTTGCAATTGAGCTCCATTCTGGACTTTATAAAGATTTGCCTTTTCCGACTTTTGTGACACAGTTCCTAAACAGTCACCTAGCTGTGGACTAGAGGATATTGTCCTCTTCAGAAGAACCATGGAAATTTACTTTAAAACAACACATGATTAGCTATTACTACTTGACTCCTTTGCCTTCTTGGAAAGATTGTGAGTCCATCATGAAGCTCAGTGATGTGAGTATGTGGTGATGTAGGGTTCTCTAGAGGCGGGAGGGGCACACGCGTGTTTTCAAATGGTCATAGAATGTAAAGGACAGGAGAGCTCATTTAACATAATGTACTCTTAGTGCTGACCATCCCATCATACAGGAGAAGGGAATGGATTTGAACTCGTTTCCTGGCTTCAAGTTGATTATTACCTCGCAAGAATAATAGTTACTGTCTAAAGAGACATAGAGTGGATTAAATCTTAACATCTATATTAAAGTTAGAAATAGTAATAGATTATGAGCACCCCTCTATTGTTTACTTCTATTATTCCTGTCATGTGTTGTTTCTATAACCACCTTGTTTTGTGCTAGTCAAGCAGTTCTTTGTTATGTGTCATACTGTTGAATTCTAACTTCTTGATACAGAGTTTGTGGTGTCTTGCCAGCCCTCAGATGGGCTGAGCTGAACATCAATCCCTGTGGTAGCCCAAAAGTTGTTTACTACGGCAGCCTGCCAGGGTGGGCATGTCCTTCAGACTGTATGAAAAGAGTGTGTAACAATGTTTGTCATCCATGGAGAACAAGAAAGGCAGACAATGGATATTGGACTGGTATTATAAGTTCTAATATTACATTTTTAAATTTTGTTTATTTATGAGTTAGTTATATTTCTGATACATAAACATTTGTCACATGTGATTCTACAAGTCTGTTCTTTTGTAACAGTAGACATCTTTTCTTTCTTTCTTTCTTTTTTTTTGATGTAATATGAATGATTTTATTTTTCAATAAAAAATAAAATAAAAAGAAACTTAACAATTAAAACTGTCTATTAAAGGCAATGATTCTTGGAGTGAAAGGCCACAAAAGAATCAACAGCACTCCCATGGAAGCAGAGGCCAGCACAACATCACTTCATGTCTAAATGGAAGGTATACTATCTCAGGTGTCCCAACACTCAGCATAGCTAGCGTAAGACTTTAAGTTGGAAGGATTCAATTATAAATGGTGCTAGGGTGAGGTTCCTTAAAAGATCTCAGTTTTGTGGAATTTTAAATGATAAAAAAAAGCATTTATTAAGAATTAGTCGAGTCGGCTGTGACACTGTTAGTTTGGCTTCATTTCTGCCGGGTATACCTGGTGACGCATTGCCAGTGTGGCTAAGTAGAAGGAACACCAGCCTGTGCAGGAATACTTTTGGTATTTTATCTGTTTGCTTTACAGAAAAACTTTGGGATGGAGTATATTGTTCTTCTAAACTTCAGTTGTCAAAAAATTGGGGCTGGAGATGGAGGGACACTTCCTGCTCTTGAGGAGGGTCAATCTGGGGCTTGATCTGTGGCACCCGTGGTGGCTCACAACCATCTGTAACCCTGGTTCCAGGGTCCCTAACAGGCAATCATGTGGTGCACACACATGTGTGTGCAGGCAAAACATCGATATATAGATAAAATAAAGTAAAATAAAACACACACATTTTAAAGGGGGGGGGGGTACCATCCACTTTGCAAGATTCCTGATCTTGAAGTGATTTGTTCTGACCTCATTTTTTTCTGACCTCAACCTTTACCTCAACTTCTTTCCCTATATTTCACAAGGATCAAGTCATGGCATTAAAGGAACTTGGAACGTTTTTGTTTCTATGTGATACTAACATTTTCTGTAGTTAACATTGTAAATCATGGCTTTACTGTGGGACTCTGGGCTCCTATAAATCTCAGGCCCTTGGGAGTGAAACCCGTGACTATCAGGAAGTGTCTTTCTGCAAAGGACGACAGAGACAGAATGAAAACACCCAAATCATGCTGTTCTTGGTAGCAGAGTTGTGCCTCTCCTCAGCATCGCCTGGGGATGTGGAGAGCAGCACTCCCACATTCTGCTTAGAGGCAGAGGCATGCATGGGGTGGAGAAGGCTCTGGAACTGAGTGGAGGGTTAGAGTTGTGTAGTCATCTGGCCTTCCCTGATCATTTTCTCCCTTTCCAGGATTCCTGTAATTGTCATCAGACAGATCGTACTCTCCAATGTTTCTGATATTGCAGTTATGTCAGGAGTGTTTTCTAAAAGGCCAGGATTAACACTTGTTTGTTTGTTTGTTTTTTCTCTGTAACAAGCATCTCTGGAACAGAGAAAATCTGCCAAATGTGGAACCCTCTTTTTCTCTCCTCTCTAGAGCTTTCTCATTTCTTTTGCTAATTTTTTTTCACCTATGTTGCCTTGGAGTCTGCACCCTACAAAAGTGAGAAAGTATTCTGTCAATGGTGATGATGTCAGTAATAGTCACTCTGCATTGTAGCACCGCTTGTTCTGGGGACGTTATAGAACATTAGCTCTTTCTTGGGTCAGTTAAAGGTCTCAGGGAGGTTGAAGGTGGGTCTGGACAGTGGGTGAACCCTGTGACAAGTGGGTCAAATCTTGGGGTTTTCCTTGAGATGGATCCTGAATTATGCTTGATCATATTTTAATGCCAGAAGTGGTGGCGTTTATTGCCAGATTCAGATGCTGCAGGGGAAAGGGTAAGTTAAAGGGCGCAGGAAGAAAAGACGATTGTGTTCTGCAGAGGTATGGCTCCAGTTTAGTTTAAATGTAAGAAACACGTCATTAACTTACATTCATGCTTGTTTCCATGCTGAGGGTGGATGCTGTGTGTAAGGCACAGACACAAGGAGGGTAGCTATTATACCCAGAAGCTTTGTTCTCTCAATTTTTCAGGGCTTTTAGGTTTTCCTCATTGTCTTAGTTACTTTTCTATTGCTGTGCTAAAATGCCATGACCAAAGCAGCTTATAAAATAAAAGCATTTAACTTGAGGTTCTTGGTTCTAGAGGATTAGAGTCCATGACCAACATGATAAGGAGAATGGCATCAGGCAGGCAAGCATGGCACTGGAGCTTATAGCTCATCCATAAGTGTGGGGCAGAGTGAGAACTAATTGGTAATGTTGTGGACTTGTGAAGCCTTGGAACCCACCCCCAGTGACACGTCTTCTACAGCAAGGCCACACCTCCATCCATCCTAAACATTTCCACCAACTGGGGACCAAGCAGCCAAATACCTGAGCCTAGGAGAATCACTCATTCAGACGACCACAGTCATCATAAATATGTAGATAATACACAAAAGACATACTTGCCATATGTTTGTACATGTGCATGCATGTATGTATGCCTCTGTGTCTTCTGTCACATAACTTGACCTTGACACTATTTTGCTTTCCCCCCATTTTTCTTTTTATTTATTCTTCTCTCATACAATACATCCGGACTGCAGCCTCCTCCTCTCCCTCCACTTCTCCCGGTTTCTCCCCCTCGATCCTGTCTTCCCCCAGATCCACTTCTCCTGTTTCCCTTCAGAAAAGAGCAAACCTCCCAAGGATATCCACTGAACATGGCCTAATGAGATGCAATAAAACTAGGCACAAACCCTCATCTCAAGGCTGGAAAAAGCAATCCAGTATGAGGAAAAGGGTCGCAGGAGCAGGCAAAAGAGTCAGAGATACCCTCACCCCCACTGTTAGGAGTCCCACAAAAACCCTGAGCTAAACATTCATAACATATATGCACCTAGCGTTAGACCCAGGCAGCTTCCATGATTGTCCCTTTGGTCTTGGTGAGCCCCTATGAACCCTACTTACTTGATTCTGTGGGTCATGTTCTCCTGGCGTCCCCAACCCTCTGGCTCCTGCAGTCACCTCCCTTTGATTGTTTCCCTGAACTCTGCCTAATGTTTGGCTGTGGGTGTTTCCATTTCCTCCCATCAGATGCCTGAGAAAGCCTCTCTGATGGCGATTGAGCTAGTCACCAATCTATGAGCATAGCAGAATATCATTAGGAATCATTTCATTGACTTTTTCCCACTTGTGTTTGGTTCTACCCTAGGTCTCTGGGCCATCAAGATTCAGGTTCCTGGGCATCCAGGCAATGTTGAGCATGGGCTCCTTCCTGGTGTAGGCCTCAAGTTCAACCAGTCATTATTTGTTCACTTTCACAAGCTCTGAGCCACGCAGCATGTCTTACAGTCAGGACAGGTTGCAGGTCAAAGGTTATGTGGCTGGGTTGGTGTCCTAGTCCTATTATGGAAGCCTTGCCTAGTTCCAGAAGATGGCTCTGTGTCCTTCATTAGTATGAGTTCTGGTCACCCTCAGAGGTTACAGAAGTTTATACTATAATAGGCTTGTACATCATTCTCCAAATGCCCCTCATTCCAGTTTTCTCTCCCCGTACTCTTTCCTTCCATCTCTCAGTCAACCCCACATCTGATCGAATGCTAATATCTAAAATATGTAAAGAACTCAAGAAACTATGCATCAACAAACCCAATAATCCAGGGGTACAGATCTAAACTGAGAATTCCCAATAGAGGAATCTCAAATGGCTGAGAAACGCTTAAAGAAATTTCAACATCCTTAGCCATCAGGGAAATGCAAATCAAAGCTACTTTGATATTCCATCTTACACCTATCAGAATGGCTGAGATCAATAACACAAGTGACAGCTCATGCTGGCGAGGATGTGGATCAAGGGGAACACTCCTCCATTGCTGGTGGGAGTGCAAATTTGTACAGCCACTCTGGATGCTAATATGATGGTTTCTCAGAAAACTGGGAATTGATATACTTCCAGACCCAGTTATACCACAAGCATAGACCCGATAGACAAGCAAGGATACTTACTAAATATGTTCATAGTTGCTTTATTCATAACAGCCGGAAACTAGAAACAACCTAGATGTCTCTCAACTGAAGAATAGATAAAGGAAATACACACACACACACACACACACACACACACACACACACACACACACATTTACACAATCTAGTATTATTCAGCTGTTAAAAAAATGACAGCAGGAAATCTGCAGGTAAATGGATGAAACTACAAAAAATATGTGTGAGGCAACACAGCAAGACAAACATGAAATGGACTGACTTACAGGTGGATGTTAGATGTTAAGGATAATCACACTAAATTCACAGGCCCAGAGAATCTAAGTAACAGGAAGGGCTTGTGGAGGCAGTGTACATGGAGTGCCCTGGGAAGGGAAAGTAGAGGAGACTTTACAGGTGGACGGGGAACAGGTGGGGATTGGGACAGATGGAGATGAGAACAGGACTCGGCACTACTTTTCAAGCAAAGAAAAAATTGCCAAAAGGAGAATAAATACAAGATTAATTGACTGTGTTCTCCCCTGTGTTCTCCCCTCAACCCTCACTCCCCGTAGCAAAGACAGTATGGAGAGGAGGGGTCATGCCGGAAAGTGTAAAGCTAATGATAGCATAGGCTCTTGTTCTCATTCGTTTTGTTGGCTGAGAAAATTCTGTTTTTCAAAAGCTGCTTTGAGTCTTATAGTAGGAAAAATAGTTCACTGCCCTCTGGGGTTCCTGTTTATTTAATGGTTGAGTATTTTCCTAGCCACTGCTGGATACTGATGGTACTGTCGATTTTTCCTTCCTTCTGCAGAGCAACCCCTTCTAGCATAAAAACCTTGATGAGTATGCATGCTTCCTCTTCCCGGTGGCATGCTGTAGACTAGAAACATGAGAGTCCTTGATGTGGACAAGGAGGAGAGAGAGAGACACCTCATCATTTTAGTTATGACAACTGCCCTGTCTAGAGATGACCAGCCTTGTGAGTAGGCATGGAACTAAGTCCTCTCCACTGTTCTGTGAGAGGGACTCTGCCAGAAGAGGGTAGTGATTACTTCCATCTGAATTTCAAATAATAATAATATTAATAATAATAACAACAACAACAACAACTGCTTGCAATATGGCTGTGGAGCTCAGAAAGACAATTAGACAGCCCTTCCTTCTGAGGGTAGAGGAAGAGAGGCAGAACCTGTGATTGATGCCCAGCATTGGGTGCCACCTCTTGCTTGCTGTTTTACTATCTATAAATTCCCTTCCCAGAATTCCCACTCCCAGTGCAGAAGCTACAGAGTTGCCATTAGCTTCTGCTGGGTCGGCCTGCCACTTTGAGTTCTGACACACACACAGGAAGTATATGTATTCCTCTGTCTTTAGAGCTAAATGTGCTCAGGCCAGAGGTAAATATGCTTTGGGCCTCCTCACTTTCTTTGAAGTGTTCCTGTCTGCCTTGTAGCTGTTTTCTGCCATGTCGTTGACTTCTATGTTTGCTTAACTCAACCTGCATGGCCTTTCTTTTTCCCTTCTCTGTTCACTTCTCCGGCAGCACCTGAGATTTGCAGCTTACCTGCTTTGGAGTTTTTCTTTTCAACTTTATTAAAATTGTCCTTGAGCTTCTAACAACAACAGCAACAGCAACAATAAGTCACACAATGCACTCCATTTCAGTAGAAGAATTTTCTGTTGCAAGATATGGTTGGCAAGTTCTTTTTTTCTTTCTTTCTTTCTTTCTTTCTTTCTTTCTTTCTTTCTTTCTTTATTTTTGGGGGGCGGGGAACAGGGGTGGATGGGATGGAGAAGTAGATGGAGTTTTCCCCCAAATGGGAACCCACTGATCAGTGAAGTCACCTTATCAACCATCTTGTTTTCACTGTTTGTGTCACCTTCATGAAGGATGTGAAGTAGTAAACTGTTTCCTTTCTGCTGCTTCCAGGCTGAGTTTCTTTGCTTGTCGTAAGGCTGCTTCTGCATTGGATTGCTGTAGCAGACAGAGAGCAGGCACCGTGAAAAGTTTTAAGAAACATGAAAAACATTGCCATTCTTTAAGCAGTTAGTCTGCATTGCTAGGGTTTCCGTAGCCTCTTAGGTTTGTTTTGATGTCTGAGTTTGTTGACAGTTCTGTTAAAGATGTTTCTTGCCATTTATTTTTCATTTCAGTTAAGAAAACTGACTTTATTTCCTAAGATGAATTATAATTAGGATTGTTTGGTACTGAGAATCTTTTCTCACTTAATACCCCTAATGAGATACAAATGTTCTAAATGTCCTTATGAGCGGATTATATTTAGAGAGGAATCCACTTATTTTAGTTAACTAATCCCTTTGCTCCTGTATCATGCATCCTTATTAGGCCCTCATGCTCCTGCTCCTTATGGAATTCTTATGAAATCAGCCCTCTGCAAGCAATGTGATTAAATTTCAGGGTCGGAGGTATTGAAAATGTCAGCGGGGTTTGTTGATGCTCCATACATTGTTACAGCACTCTCCTTACACATTTATGATAAACACAGGACGTTTACTATTCTTATAAAGTGAACTTTATTAGTTGGATCTCTTCTTGCATTTATGTCAGTACTCATGAGAATAAAACAATAGACTTTGATTTTTTCCCCCCATTCTGCTATCCCGCCCCTCCTATCATCTGGGAATGTTTTCCCTAACTCCATGGACCACTGTGTGTAGTACGTGATGCACCAGTGCAGCAAACTGACTATGATACTGAGTTATACTGACTGAGATCTGTTCAGCACTTGGGTATCAGTGTTTATCTTGTGCAGGAGGCATAGAGAAATAGCATTTTGAAGAATTCGATCTGTTAAGTTGCCTTTTGAGTTTCCAATTCTGGCTTTATTTGTGACTGTTTGCATATTTGTGGATGAGCTCTGGCTCCTTTATGCTCTGGTATTCTCTTACACATACAATGGTGACTATAATGGCATTTTCCTTGTTGGTGGTTTGAGGAGTCCATGGACACAGTTGCACTCTGTGTATGTAGTTGTATGATGGTATCTAGTTGAATTTCGAAAATTACTGTTGAATATTATTGTCTCTTGGTCCATTCAACCAATGCAAAGATACTGTTGATCTTGTATAATGAATGTCATAGAAACAACTATTAGCACATAACTTTGTTTCTGGTATCAGAGTTGGAATGATAGGATAGGTTTCTTTGCATCTTGATGGAATTGGGTCTTCCTCAGGGACCTCCCTGCTTCTTTGATACTATAAGATGTAGGAAGATACTCAAGTTCTAGGCCTTAAATCTGTGATGATTCAGGTCAGTCATTTTAAAAAGTGCTCATTAAGTGTATGAATTTCTCCCTTTACATGTTTTACTTGCCATGGTTAATTAAGTTAACATCAGCTTCCCATCGATATACTCCAAAGTTCAGTTATTATATTAATGAGTTATGAGTCACTGCACCAGTACCATCAGTGCTCTCTATCATTTGGTTTCTGACAGACAGGAATGTAGTTGTGTTGTCTGCTTGCCTTTGGTAAATTCATGTGACAGTTCAAAAAAAAAGTGATAACTTGACATCTGTCAGCAAAGCTCCACATGAAGCAAAGAAATGGAAAGTATTCACACTGAAAAGAAGATCTGAACTAATTATTAACAGGATTCTGGAACGATATAGCCAACCAAGGGAACGTCAAGCCTCTCACTGTTGTAGAAACTACATGCAGCTGGGAAAGCTGAGGGAGGGACATCTAATTTATTGTAAGTTGGGAGACTGCTAGTGTCAAAAGGTGTGTGGGATTCTGAGAGAGGGAAAATGATGGGAAAGGCTTCATGCTAAGGGAACGCTCAGCGGTGTTACATGGATGTGGAAACACAAAGGATGAAATCATGAACGTTGGTCCAGTCCAGACCTAGAGCAGGGACTGCATCAGTGCATAGAAAAGAGACCTAGTGAGCACCGGCCAATCTGGCACTCTAGTTTTTAAAATAAACAACACACCTTAACTCTTAGAGTCTGATGTTTGACAATGGACTAAGAAAATGGCTGATTTTTTAGTTTTTCTATACATCTAAAACTTATTGTAAGGAAACCGTTAATGTTCTAATTTTTTTTTTTCTTCGAAGGAAGGGTATCACTGTTTAATCTAGGCTTTCCTTGAACTCAGGGTTCTCCTGGGTATTAGATCACACTCAAGATCTCCTATGCCTGGTAACAACAACAACAACATCGACTCAAACTTTTAAAGGTCATAAAACAATAATTGAAATTCCTGCTTGTTACTCAGCTATTTGTGCATGGCTTCAGTGTACAGTGACTGCGTGGTCTTGTATTGTGAGGGTGAATGAGGTCTAGCTATATTTATTGCCCTAAGGAGGTGCTCTTGTTGTAAGTGCTGACGTACGTATCCTGATGAAGAAGATAGGCAAGTCCTGCTAGTATGAAACGTTTACTCTTGCATGGATTTACTGATTGTTTGCCATGTACATGTGCATATTCATGTATGTATATATACACACATACATACATATATATATATATTCTAAGAATTAAGATGTGTTGTTTATTTTTAAAGCAAGGATACTAGATTGAATTACTGCTCACTAGGTATCTTTCTATGCCTTGATGCTTATTTTACTCTATGTTTGGATTGCGCCAACTTTTATTATTTCATCCTTTGTATTTTCACAGTCATGTAATGTCACTGATAGTTTCCATAGTATGAAGCCTTTTCCATGTATATTATATACAGTATATAACATATTATAATATGAGATATAATATGTTTTATATAAATAGTCCTTTTCAAATACTTTGCATTTCAATTGACTGATTCAATATAAATATCTATGCGTTATACCTTTTGTCTAGAATATATGCAGTTGATTTCTATGAACATAAACATAAAGGTGAGGGAAAATACTAGGTACTATAAAAGTCTAGAAAGGATCTCTACCTAGCCTGAGACTATGAGGTGAGAGTGGGAAGGAGACAGTTAGAGGAGTGAACTCAGAGAAGCCATGTAGAACAAGTATACAAGGCTAAAAACCTTCTACACAAAGCACACAGGACATTTAAAAGATCATGTTGAAGTGTATAGGACAACATGACAACATCATGCAGTGCCATGGAGCTTATGCTTGTAGGCAGCAGGGAGTAAGATTTCCTCTAAATCTCTTTGCGATTAAAGTATAGTTTATATGCAGTTACACTGACATACTTTCATGATGTAGTTTGGTGTGTATATGTCCTGTAAACTACAATAGCTGAGATGGAGAATATACTCCATTGTGATGAAGAAAATAACCACCCCACATCATTGGTACTATTGACACTTTTCTCACCCCTGTAGTTTAGCCTTTTTCAGAATGTAATACATATGTAGATCGTACAGCATATAATTTGTAAGTGTGGTGTTTCAATTTGACCTGATGCGTTTGAGATTCATCTATGTGGATGCATTGGAAGAACCTTTGGGGTTTAAGCAAAGCTGTAAGACTTGACTGAAGTGGGCCGGGCGTGGTGGCGCACGCCTTTAATCCCAGCACTCGGGAGGCAGAGGCAGGTGGATCACTGTGAGTTCGAGGCCAGCCTGGTCTACAAAGTGAGTCCAGGATGGCCAAGGCTACACAGAGAAACCCTGTCTCAAAAAACAAAAAAAAAAAAAAAAAAGAAAAAAAAAAGACTT
Source organism: Acomys russatus (assembly GCF_903995435.1). NCBI lineage: Eukaryota > Metazoa > Chordata > Mammalia > Rodentia > Muridae > Acomys > Acomys russatus. Next base: position 90,811,290 of record NC_067138.1, on the reverse strand, counting down.
GACTGAAGATAAAGTTGAGAGGAAGTTTATTGTAACTTTGTCAGGCCCGGTGGAAGAGATAGATCATGGAAGTGCAAAGTGGGTTCATGGTTCAAGAATAGCGCAGGAGGTGACACTGGTCTCAGCTGAGGCTGTAGGAGCAACACCAGGTGGGAACGAGGAGATTGGGCCTATAGGACATGTGATACTGAGAAGTGATGGTTATCTTGAGGTAAAGCCCAGCTGTGAGGAATGTAAAGAAGTTTCTCCCATGATCCTCTGGTCTCTGCTTGAATTACTTTCCTAGGCCCTGATTTTGCTTAATTAAATGGCTCGCTTTCTCTCTATCCCACCATGTCATCCCAAGGATGTATTCCCACCACCATGCTTTCGATCACCACTGTTAACTCAGGTGTCACTTTTAAGGGGACTAATATTTGCTGCCTTCTAGCTATGGCATGGCCATGGCACTCATGGATTCACACTGTTGCATGGATGCAGACGTGGCTCCTGAGGCCCCTGTCCCCTCTAAGGAACTGTTAGCACTTAAAGGTTGCCGATGGAGGAAGAGTCATTCTCTTCATAATTATAGCCCTTGCCAAGTTGCCCATGCTCCAATAAAGAGCCACTAACTCATGCTCATGTGAGGGACCTTAATTAAACTGGGTTTGTCCCAATAAGGCAAAAAAGATATGAAAGCAGTAGAGGTGAGAGGGGAAGGAGTTTAATGGGTGGTGGCTGAAAGATGGTAATGAGGGTTTAAAGTGACTAAACTACACTATTTTCATGTATAAAGTTGCCAAAGAATAATAAAAAGTGACAGTTGTTCCCTTCATAGACTACCAGCTGCCTCAGTTTATCTGCAGTTGCCCGTTGCTTTCCATAGGGAAGAGCAGCACAAATGTCACTGAGACTCTCGTGATTTTGGAGCCCTTACAGCTGAAAGTCAAGAGTTCAGTAATCCTGAAGTAAATCTTTTACCAAAGGGATTCTATGGTAGGGGTTATTTTCAGTACTGGGGAATCAAACCTAGGGCTTGCTGTGTATTTTCAAGTGTTCAACAAGTGATATATATCCCCAGTTCTTAAGATTATACTTTTAAAGGTACAGTGTGTGGACTAGATTGAACTCTATGGAACAGACACAGTGGTGAAGGAATACAGCATTGTTAATTCTTGGGGTGTGGTCAGCTCCTCCTCTTTGGAAGCTTCTTTAACAGGGTCCTGAAGCTGCATGCATCGAGCTAAAGAGGGATTCTAGCTCCATCACTGTTGTCGTATCTGGCATAGGAGGAAAGTGCTCTAAGAAGCAGTGATGAGGATAGCAGCACTCCCCAGCAGCTTCTGAAAGACTGTTTGTTCCTATAGTTACCTGAACTGGAAAGGTGTTGTCATCAATAAAAAAGTAAAAGACCTAATTATAGCTGGGGTAGCATTTTATCCTTTGGATAACTCTGTCAGATGAAAAGACTTATAGGCAGGGAACCGAAGCAAAGGGCACTCGAGTAACTAGCCTAAAGTCTGATAACTGGTATTAGTGGCGGAAGACCCAAACTCAGGCAGTGCCTCGAGAGTCTGTATCTTTCTGCCTGTACTGTGTCACCCTTAGGGTTCTAGTGTGCTCATTCCATGTCCTTCATTTTAAGAGTAAAAGCTTGAGAAAATTCTATGATGACCAGCTCAGGATCATGTGTTGGTTGAATAAACCAGATACTCCTGCCCAGGGCTCGGGCTGCTCTAGGATGCTTTGGTCTTTGATTGTTGTCAGTATTGTGTCAGCAGAGAGAGAGATGTAGCCCATCTAGGAAGACTGATAAATTGGTACTTAATCCCATCCTTTCCCTTGGCCTCAGCCCTTTCTTGCCTGGGAAGATGTTAGTTTGTTCTCTTCCTGTCCCCTCTGCTATTTATTCTTCCCCGGGAGCCTGGAATCACCATTACTCTTTTCTAGGCTGCCTTCTAAATTCCTTTCACCCATTATTTCTTTCTCTAGTCTTTTCTCACCAGCATGTAGACGAAGGGTGATGCTGCCTTACTACTGAGTGGGAGTTGTGTTTGAGGACTGGAGAGGAGCTGGGGGACTCTTAAGGGATCTGCAGGTCCAGAGACCTTGCCTGCATCTGTGGCAGTCACCCTTGTCCTTAGCCTGTGACACAGTCGCCATCCCTTGAGCTTCAACTTGTCTGCTGCCCTCCTCTCCCAATTAGAGTAGGATGTCTCTTACTGATTGGTGAATTTGCTCAGCCAAACCGTTGTCTTTCACAAGAGCATCTGGATGGGAAGGCGCTCTGGCTTGCCCAGCTGATACTTCATTTCCCCATTGTTAATAACTTATTTCGAGGAGCCACAGTTGGGGGGAGTGAATTGAGTTGTTGAATTACTTGCCTTCTGTTGTGTATAAACTTCAGAAGCAGATATTCTGCTTGCCATCCGTTTGTCACTCTACTCCATACTAGGTCTCTCTATGTGAAATGTTAAGTACTGTAGTGGTTGTTGCCATTTGCACAGGGGTCCTAACTTGATTTCTATTGTGTTAAATATCATGAACTTGGAGAGGAAGTTACTTGGCTTACACACTTCAGATCACAGCCCATTATTGAGGTAGTCAGGGCAGGAGCTTAAGCAGCGGGAGAGATGGGAGCCGTGGCAGAAGGATGCTTACTGGCATGCCTCCAGCTCATGTTCCTCATACCTTTCAGGACCACTTGCCTAGGGACGGCACTGCCCACAGTGGGCCCGGCCCTCCCATCTAACTAATCCACCAAGAAAATATCATACAGACATGCGCACACGCTGAACCTATTGATAGAAGTGATTCTTCAGTTGAACTTCCTTCTTCCCAGGTGACTAGTTTGAGTCAAGATGACAAAAACTAACCAGTGTGCCAGGGATGAAATAGAGTATCAATGTAGCATGGTCGGCACTTACCGGTAGCTTACTCTTTCTCAGTACTCTGTGTTTCCTATAATTAAGAATGTCCTTCTCAATTTCAACTCAAAATACCTGAAAAGAGTCCTTGCTTAGTTGAGAGAGAGTAAATTTCCCCAGGTAAGTTTCCATATGTTTTCTGTAAAAACCAGCACACACTTTCTTTCTATTTTCCCCTGTCAAATGAGGTTCTTGGAAGAGTAAGCAGGCACTCTAAGGCACTCAGCTCTCACTGCCTTGCATTTTGTTGGTCAATTTTAACTCTTTTTTTTCTTTTTCTTTTTTTGATGCTATTCAGTCAAGTCTGCCTCTTGTCACAATACTGGCATCCCTAGTTCTGTGCTCCTTTCTTTAGTGCCTGGGACTGCTAAACTGTAACTCCTCACCTAAGTAGGTACATATGTTCAGGGAAGGCCCTAGCAGTGTGTGCACATGGTCACTGCTTTTGTAAAGTTGGCACGTGTGTGTTTATATCCACCCTGATCTTCTTTCTTCCCGTCCCTTCTGGAGGTTTTCCCTTGCTTTGTTGTCCCTTTACTTTATATTAGGGGCTTCGTGCATCCTAAGTGTGCACACAACTGCTTTTCTGTAGCAACAATCACTACATGATTTTCTCATTTTTTTATGGTTTATCCAAGGAGTAAGGACTTACTAAACATGTACTATTCTCTTTCCCTCTGCCTCATCCTTCTTTTCCACCCTGTTCCCTTTTTCTTCCTCTCCCTTCCTTCTCCTTCCCTTCTAAGTTCTATCTCTCCTAGAGTGCTGGGTTCTAACCCAAGGCCTTGCAGATGCCAAGCAAGCACTCTGCCTCTTAGTTACATATCTGGCTCTTGAACATGTTCTCGAATAGCTCCTTGAAGAAACAAACAGTGCAAACCTATACCATCTTAGTTACATGGTCCACACCTCTGTCTGTGGTGCAAATCCTTCCACTTGTGGTATTAGCTTCTTAGAATAATTCAGGTTTTTGTGAAACACAGAATAGCTGTTTATTTTGTCACATAGGGTGTGAAGGCCCTGGCACAATCTTTTGCTAGTGGGATACTTAAAGGCAGTCTTGCACTATGGTGAAAGCTTACGTATGGATGCAAGTTTAACCTTATCTATTAGGTAGTTGGGCTCGCCATGGTTTGTTTAAGGTTCTGCCTTTCTGCGAAGTGAAACATGCTCTTTCCAAAAAGGCACTCATGCTATACGGGTGACCATTGCTGTACTAATGTCACATGTTTAAATACTCCTCCCACTTTCACCATTCAGCAAGGCTTTTAAATACATCGTTTCAGTTTACACTGTCCTTTGCAGCCACTTCCCTTTAAAATATTCTTTGAAACTTTCGTCGTGATTGCTATGGCTGGGCTTGGTTTATGGTGGATTTATATCACTATGCATTGCCCTTCCTTGGGTTTGTTGCAGTGGCCGTTCAGGTCGCCTTCAGTTTCTCTTCAGGCCACTCTACTTGTTAGGATTGAAGACTTTAAGGAAGATTCTCTGACATTGTCATTGTTCATTTCTCGAATTCCTTAGCTATGCAGTCAAAGGCTCCTTTGAGTATTGGCCACCTGTCTGCGTCTATTTTCCTCTGATACTCTTTACATACTGTGTCCCAGCCATGCTGTGCCCTAGATGTGTCTCTTAATCTAGGCTCTTCCTTATGGCATTTACCATTTTGTTCCTCTTAGTGTAGTTATTTGTATACTTACGTAGTGCTGTGAACTAGACCTTAAAGTCCTGGACGTACTTTAGCCAGGTGTAGTGAAATATGTCTTAAGTCCCAGGACATGAGAGTCAGAAGAAGGTAGATCTCTGAGTTTGAGGCCAGCCTGGTCTACGTGCTAAGTTTTGGGACAGCCGAATCTACATAGTGAGACCCTGTCTTGAAACCAAACCAAACAAAACAAAATTCTGGAAGAACTTTATCTTACCCACTTTTAGAATGGTAAGTGCCCATGTACTTAGTTGGGGGGAGGAAGCACAAAATTAACAGACTTTAGGGTGCCACCCACACTGTACCTTAACTGTGTGTTTCTCAAAACCCCCGGGCCTAGGACTGCTTTCTCTTACTCCCCAGGGCTACACTAGTACAGCTACAGTTGTGTGCACCGAGAAGATAAGTTGCTACTTATCCGCGTGCCACCTCCCCCCTACTTGAGTAGGGTTTTCAAACCTAGTTTATCTCAAAATCATTAATTTGCTATTCCATTAATTGGGGATGACAATAATCATTTTTGAGGATTTAAATTATTATTGAACTATCTTATATACTTACTTAAAAAGCTTTTGTTGGGCCGGGGATTTAGCTCGGTATATAGCGTAGCACATTTTGTTTGCCTAGCATGCATGTGTCCTGAGGTTTGGTCCCCAGCACTGCAGAAACTTCTTGTGGTGACATATGTGTGCAGTCCTCATGCTGAGTGGTAGAGACAGGAGGAGGCAAAATTCAAGGCTATCCTCCGCTGCACTGTGAGTTAAGGCCACCCAGGCCTATATGAAGCCCTGCCTCAAAACACAAACAACAGCAACAAAAGTTCTGTTTTGAAAGTTTGCCAAAATTCTTTTGGCTAATTGGGTTGTCAACTAGGGTTAGTTAAGATTGACCTCATTTAAATACGAATTTCATATTTGAATTTAATATTTTAAACCAGCATGGAAAAAGGTGAATGGTGTGGTGTTTTAAAAAAAGGCTTAATTTATGAAATAATTTTAAATAGGAGTTTGTTATATAGACGCTGTGATCAAGTGCTGAATAAGTAATGTGAATCATATTGTTTGAAGCTTTTCCCAAATAGATCTTAAATCTTAATCAATATTAAACTATCCTAAACATGAAGTTGTTTCACTAGACCACCTGAGCTCTGGGCAAATTTGTAGACTCCAGAATCTTGTAGAATGCACAAGTGCAGGCTTAGATATGATACAAGCATAAACCATTATGACTTACATAATTTATCTCCTCAGTATAAATATTGTACTTGTAAAGTTAAAACTGCTGTCCTAGAAATCAGATTTTGGTTGTCTGAGTATCTGTGGGCCTGGTGGAGGCTTTAGGGTTATGTTTGGATTTAGATTAAATTTGAATGGTAAGTCAGGATTTATTGTGAACAGTATGTAGAATATTTTATTTGCTTTTTCAGAGCTTATGAATAAAAGCAACATCTGAATCTAATGTTTGAAAACCAACCAAATTCAAGAAATATGGTACAATTCTATTTTGTGTCGTTCATTGATCCTAACTTCTGTTCATTTGCAGGTTGTGTGCTTACGGCATAAACATATTTAGTACCCTGTCATTTAATTTAACTTCCTGTAGACATACTTTTTGTTTGCTTGTTTGTTTAATGCTGAAGACAGGCATGACACAGACCTGTGCCTCCCCAGAGCAGTTGGAATGATTACACTCTGATTTTGTTCATCACATGAAACAGACTCACATGGTTTGCTTCTGAGTAAATGCTGCTAAGCATTAGCCAAGTTTTGTTTCTGAGGTGCGCTGTTTACTTACGCATCCGCTCATGTATGAATCTTGTATCCCTCTTTAAAACACTGGTCATAGGCTACGTGTGGCTCTATGGTAAAGGAAGTCCTTGGCTCTGAAATCCATAAAACAAAAGCAAGACAACAGCAAAGATTGTTACCACATGGTAATAACCACAGCCTGTGAATAAAACAGAAACCTTTCGTGCTCTAAGTAACCTTGCATGTAGTGTAGGAAAGACATAAAGTAGATCACACCAGTCCACAGACTGTGCTGTGCAAGGACTTCCTGGAGGAAACGCCACCTCTGCCTCTGTATCCTCTAGTTAGCCAGATGTAGATTCTAGAGAAGTGAGATTTGACTCCCTGGGAACCACTGTGTTAGAACTCCACATACTTAACCAGAACTCTCATTTTACTCTGTATCTCCCATGGTGAGAAGGTGGAACTGTGGTCTTTGGTATCTTTTCCTCCATATCAGAAATAACTGTTGTTTTAGAAAATTTGGCATTTTTGAGTCGTTAGTTTCTAAGATGCTGTGGGGTTTTTTGTTTGTTTGTTTTTTTGATTTTGGTTTTTTTCAAGACAGGGTTTTTCTGTGTAATGGTCCCAACTGCCCTGCGACTTGCTTTGTCATCAAGGCTGGCCTTGAACTCACAGAGATCCACCCGCCTCTGACTCTCAAGGGCTGGGATTAAAGGTGTGAGCCATCACCGCCCAGCTTAAGATGCCTTGTTGACAGAGAAAATTTGAAAATGAATCTCTGTTATATCTGGACAAATAAACCACAGTTTGAAACTCACAAAGAAACACATGCCTTTAAGCTGTCACCCTTCAATATTAGTTTTCACTAAATGTAGGTGGTCTTAAATCTTGCTCTGTTTCTGTCTATCCGGGGAACTTCATACAAATGGAATTATGTGTGTCATTTTGCATTTGTCTTCTATTTACATACTATGTTTAAGCGTCATTCACAATGTATCTGTGTGTCACTGGGGATAATTATGTAACTTAGATATGATGTTTGCAAAAACCTTGGCAATGGTGAAAGGCTTCTGAATCGACAGTGACAAAAAAGCCACTGATGATTCAGTTTTAAAAATTAATTTATTCAGATTACAACTCACTTGTTCTTCCATCACTCATATCCTCCCATTCCTCCCTCCCTCCTATCCCCACCCTATTAACCTCCCCTAGGTCCATATCCGAGGGGGATCTCCTCCCCCACTTTATGGTCGCAGCTAACAAGTCTCATCTTGGTAGTCTGCCTATTCTTTCTTTGAGTGCCACCAGGGCTCCCCACCAAGGGGAGGTCGTCAAATATGGGGCAGCAGCCACTGATGATTCAAAATCAAATACAGGAGCTGATGTGTTTGTGGCCTTGCTTACCCTTGCTGTGCCCTGTTACTTTACTGTAGTCTTCATTCTGAAGGCTTGAGGCTTGTACCGTATTCTACAGTCTATCTCGCCCTGCAGCCTGAGCAAGTAACTGCTGAGATACCCAGGCTCAAAGTTAGAGACTATTGTATGTTATTAAATTCAGTGCTTTTACTAAACCTTGAAAAGTTTCAGCTCTTAAGCGAACATAATGGCTTAATTATGGAAACAAATACCTTTAGTATTTTTCTACCATCATTTTTTTTAGCATGTACATGCAAATGAGTATTTGGGATTTTATTGTGTTATAACAGTTGATTTCAAAATTATTGTTTGTTGGTGAGTGTCTTGGTGCATATCCATAATTCTAACACTTGGGTGGTGGAGGCAGAACCAGCGTAAGGCTGTGTAGTGTGTTTGAGCCTAGCCTGGATTATAAGACCCTGTCTTGCCCAGCCTTCCTCAACAGAAAATAGTTCTCATGAGTAGCTGGTCTGAATTTCTTGAAAGATTGCTATGGCTTGGGATTAGGACAGAATTCCCAACAATTTCAAAACTGGCCTTACATATACTTATGTCATCTTTATCATGTCTTCACGTGAAGTGACATTTTATGCATTGATGGTTATAAATCAAATATCATTTATATCTGAAGAAGTTTAGTATTCTCCGAATTCTACAGTATCCATGACTTAATTCCCTATGTAAAAATAAGCACAAACAAAACAAATATGTCCTTCTTTGTATGAAAATTTCCATTAATAAATGTAAATACATATACACACATACATACACACACCAAAGAATTTTTAGACACAGTGTCTGGTTTTCAGGCAGCCTCTTGCCTGAAATGTTTCATTTCTGGGATTACTGTATCAGCAGACAGGGCTCAATTTATAGTTTTTAATAATTATATTATTATTACTATAATAATACTGTCCCTAAAAGCAAGCAAAGAACACACACACACACACACACACACACACACACACACACACACACACACACACACACTCTGTCCTTCTGTCCTCAGTGATCAGAAGTCCTTAATAAGGCCTCATGGCTGTCTTACCTTGAGACTTGCTGCCTTCTCCCCTCTTTCTTCTATTGTGTATTTATTTTGTATTTAATAAAGGACCATGTGTCATTTGTGGGGTAGCTCGGGCACCCTAATTTTAGCTTACACTACTTCCAGAACTATAGGTTGACCTCCTTGTGGCTCCTGAGGTAGTGGAAGAAGCTCGAACCCGAAAGTCAGGAGACCCAGTCAGGAAGACATGGGTCTCTGGACCGCCATGTGCATCACAGGCCTTGCTTGTCCCTTTCAGTTTGTTATCTGAAAAAATAAATAAATAAATAAAGATGATACCTTGGGTCTTATTTCGAGTTCGTGCTGCTGTGAGGAAACACATGACCAAAAGTAACTTGCGGAGGAAAGGCTTTAATCTGGCTTACATATCCAGAATTACAGTTTGTAGAGGGAAACCAAGGCAGGAACTCAAACCAGGTAGGAACATGAACACAGGAGCTGACGCGGAGGCCATGAAGGAGTGCTGCTCACTGGCTCGCCCTTCAAGGCTTCCTCAGCCTGCTTCCTCATAGAATCCAGGACCACCACCCAGAGTGGTATCACCCTCCCACACCAATCACTAATTTAAAAAAATGCCCTGTAGGCTTGCCCTCAGCCGGATCTTATGAAACAGATGCCTCATTGACATAAAACCAGCCAGCATATCTTGCAAGGGATCACAAAAAGATGCTATGTCAAAGTTTACATGCTTAGTAAATGATGATTTTTTTTCCGTTTTTAATTTAGGTTATTGATTTGAATGTAGTAGCTTAGGTCAGTTTGATAATAACACCTTTTAAAACTGAAATAATTTATAATGGTAATATATCATCACATACTATAGATATATTTTTACATTTATCTTTCTTGTGTGTCTATGTGCATGCATATGCTGTGTTGTGTGTGTGGGGTGGTGGTGGTGGTGGTCGTGAAAGGACAGTTTGTGGGAGTTCTTTTTTACTGTGTGGATACCTGATTTTCAGGCTGGTTGGTAAGCACCTTTACCTGCCAAACTATCTATCTCGTCGATCTAACTCTCACCCCCAATGTCTGCATCTTGGTCTCAGAATATTGTTTCCATGAAGTTTGAAATTTTCTGTAATATCTTTGCCTGGCTTCAGTACACCCTGGGGACACTACTTGCAGAAACCATAATTTGTTGTTCTAAGTCTTTATGATGTTACACTTTAGAGGCAGAACATCCCACTTTTTTTTTTTTTTCGCTTTATTTTGCTCTTCTCCTGCTCCACTTTTCCAATCTCCTCACTCTCTCACCTCTTGTTTACTTTGGCAAAGATACCCTTGTTTTTCCCTTACGTGCCACATGTGACTGCTCCTGCCACAGGAGGCTGCTCCTGCCATATGTGGCTGCTCCTGCCACATGTGGCTGCTCCTGCCACAGGAGGCTGCTCCTGCCACAGGAGGCTGTTCCTGCCACACAGGCTGTTCCTACCGAGCAGTTACCATTAAGCTGCCCTTCAGAGTCACTACAGCTTCTTCCCTGGTTCCTGTGATTAACTTCATTACGGTGTTCCCATTATTTTTCTATCATATTATCTCAAATTTGGAATTAAGTGTTTAACTTTATTAATTATTTGGAGAGTGCTTCCTTTCATTCAAATAAAAGAATTGAGTGGTTTGTATTGTGTAGTATAATTAAAAGACAGCTTTAAGGTTAATCATCTGTTGCTCTAAATTTGGATATTATGAAAGATGTTTTCAACAATATAGCAGTGTTTTTCTCTTCTTGTATTTTTTTCCTTTGCCTTTGGCAAATTGATTAAATCTTTAAGGAGTATTAAATATCTTAAACAATATGCACCTAAGTAAATCATATTGTATAGTTTAAGGCCATGGTGTTTATGTTTGAATATATGTCAGAATCACCTATACATAGAGTTTCATTTAGGCCCTGAGCTTTGGTATTCTAGCATTGAGCTGTGTCCATGCTAAGTAGTGTTACAGCTTTGAGCTGTGTCTGTGCTTGGTAGTGTTCCAGCATTGAGCTGTGTCCATGCTGGGTAGTGTTCCAGCATTGAGCTGTGTCCATGCTAGGTAGTGTTCCAGCATTGAGCTGTGTCCATGCTAGGTAGTGTTTCAGCATTGAGCTGTGTCCATGCTGGGTCGTGTTCCAGCATTGAGCTGTGTCCATGCTAGGTAGTGTTCCAGTATTGATCTGTGTCCATGCTGGGTAGTATTCTAGCATTGAGCTGTGTCCATGCTAGGTAGTGTTCCAGCATTGAGCTGTGTCCATGCTGGGTCGTGTTCCAGCATTGAGCTGTGTTCATGCTTGGTCGTGTTCCAGCATTGAGCTGTGTCCATGCTAGGTAGTGTTCTAGCATTGAGCTTGTCCTCAACCCTGAAGCATCATGCTTGATATCAGGTTGCTGGATCTCATTCACATCTTTTGATTTGTAAATTTGTGCCATAGCTTAAGAATTTACATCAGTACATGATGATGATGCTGGTTCCAAGACTATAAACAGGCCTGGGGCACGGCAAGCAAGTACTCTGTGCAACACCTGTCCCCTTAAGACCCTGCTTTGAGAATAGTTGCTGTAAAGGATCATAGAAATAATGTTGAGAATGTCTGTAGTCTTTTAAAATCTGTATTTCTTCTCTCTTTATAAGAGTATATTGAACAGATTTTAGTAGTCATATTTTAGTAGATCTGGCATTTAAAAACTAAAAAGCGGGGACTGGAATGATGGCTTAGTGGTTAAGAGCACTGGCTACTTTTTCAGAGGACCTGAAAGAAATTTCCAGCAATACATGGCAGATAACAACCAACTGTAGCTCCAGTTTTAGGGGATCCAACGCCCTCTTCTGGCTTCTTAAAACACTGCACACACATGGTGCACAGACACATATGCAGACAAAATACCCAAACACATAAAATAATAAACTTTAAAAAATTTAAAGCTATTGACAAAATATAGGAGGAGCCAGTGGTGCATAAGAGATTCAGGGACAAACTCTTACTTTAAATCCAGGGTTGTTTGACCAACAAATACTTTTCTTATACTCTGAGGGTTTGTTTGTTTGTATTTGGGAAAAAAAGAGCAACTTCCACATGGTCTTCGGCCTTATTCCTAGTTCTTCAGGCAGTTTGTGATATCAGAACCATCTCCATAAATGCCTTCTATATTTTAATATAGATTCAGGTTTTTTTTTGTTTTTTGTTTTTGTTTTTAGTTTTAATAATTTATTTTTATATATATGGGTATTTTCCTGCTTATGTATCTGTGTTCCATGTGCATGCCTGTTACCCATAAGGCCAGGAGAGGATGCTGGATCCCTTTGAACTGGGACTCAGACAGCTATGATTTGTCCTATTCATGCTGGGAATGATCCCAGGTCCTCTGAAAGAGCAGCCAGGACCCTTAACTGCTAAGCCGACACCCAGGCTTCCACAGAGCAGTTTCAATAGCACTTAAAAAATAGATTAATTAATTAACTTATTTACTCACTTTATATCCTGATTCTAGCCCCCTTCCTACTTTCTTCTAGGCCCATCCTCCCCCCATGTCCCCTCCCCTATTCCTAAGAAAAGGGGAACCCCCCCAACCCACTCAGGCTCTTCAAGTCAGGACTGCGCATGTCCTCCTCCCCTGTGGCCTGGCAAGGCAGTTCCTCATTTAAGAAAAAAAAAAGTTGGGTTTTTCTTTTTTTTTTTTTATCATGATGGGATTTAGGATGTTAATGAGAAAATACACAGTGAAATCAAAACTAGTCCATATAGCAATAGAAACAGAGCTTTAAAAATAAAAAAGTCTGTATGTCAAGTCTACTGGTGGAATTTAAGATTGAGCCCAGAAAAGAAAAGGAGGTGAGAGAGAAATTTTAAAACAATGAACAGAAACTGCTATTGGATGCTTTTGGTTCCCTGGATCCAGGTTTAGTCCCGTGTGTGGTTCCTTATCAGATCTTTATCAGTCACTGTGCTTCCTAGAGAAGTGACAAATTGGACCTTTGGATTTAAACAGCTTCTATCAGACAGCTGGGAGAGTGGAATAAAAAGACCGCAGCTGGCTGCCACACACAAAACACATAATTTGTGTTTGAATATAAAGTATAGACTGCTAGAGAAAGCACAGGAGGAAAAGGCTTTTGTGGATAATCACTTGCTGTGTAACTATGTAAGAGGTGAGGCTGAAGCCAGAAAATGGCTGATAAGAAGGTCCGGAGTGAGATGTGCAGGAAGTGCCCTCCAAGTACCCCTGGCTCTTCTGCTAAGGCTTGGTACAAAGGCTGCTGGTTTAGCAGATGGTACTTCAGTTGCGGTAGTGACAAGCCCCTTGTTCTCAGAGGCTGCCCCTGTGAAGTGGAATTTTAAAATCTTTCTAGGAAGGCTTTTCTACTAGTCCTTAATAATTAGTGTACTTCTCCTTGCCCTGTTTTCATGGTGTGGCATATAGAGCCCTGTATTCCTGTCTGTGATTAGGAGTGAAATTGGAACCGAATAAGAAATACGTATGACATAGAAAACATTTGTTTGATTTGTGTGAAATGTTCCCTTGTGAGCAGTGGGCATGGGTATTTTCCAGAAGCGAGGGCGTTAGGCAAGGCTTTTTGTTGAGAGGGACAGGCAAGGACAGTGTTACCTAAAACCTCTCATTGATACTGGAAGTCATAAGCTTTCATGTGACATTGCCATATTCCACTCACTGTGTGATCCAGCACTCAATGGCTTGTATTATGGTACCGTGTGTGTGTGTGTGTGTGTGTGTGTGTGTGTGTGTGTGTGTGTGTGTGTGTGTTTACAGTGTAAACATTTTATGAACTGCAGTGTCTGATCCATCCGTCTGTCTGGGCAAGAATGTCCCTTGATAGTAAAAAGAACAGCAATCAGGACAGAATTGGCCAATGCGGCATGTCTAATGGTGGGAAGATATTTGAAGGACTTGCTATAGACACAATAGTCTCTCTAAATAGCCTCTTTGCACCCGAGTCTTATTGCAAACAGGTTCATTAAGGAGAGACATCCTGACACACAGCATCACGGTAATGAAAGTAGCCCTGCTTTTCTGATATTGTATCTTCCACTTCAGTTATGCTGCCAGTACAAGATTTCCCTTGTGTTGTTGTATATTTCTCCAGAAAAGGAATCAGTCTTCATAGAATATACAATTATTTTGTACAGGAATGTATAACTCATACCTAAGATCCAGTCTTCTCTGTTTATGTGCACTAGTGCAAAGATAATTGGCAAACACATCTTCCAGACCAAAAGATTCCAGCACCTTCAATTTGTTGGGCTAGACGATGTTGAACCTGAGTTATAATAAACTTTTTAAAAAGTGTGATGTTAAAAATGGATTTGCGATCAATCTTAGAAGAAAAAAAATATCAGTACAGTTTCCCAAGAGGCGTCCTACCCCCTTGAGGGGGCCAACTCCATAGAGTATCCACTCAGAAGGGAGAGGAATGCCAACAGTGTCTATCCACTAAGCTTTACGTATAACTACTATATGATGGCTCCCACTATTGGATTTTCTCCCTGCTAATGTACAGCGTGAACATTATGAACAAGGAAAAAAAAAGGTTATATTGGTTTAAAAGTGGATATGGAAAATTTAATGTGCTCAAGTGGGAACAATGGCATATTAAAAAAAACCACTCATGACACAGATCTAATAATTCACTTGCCCCTGTAGGAGAAGGGTATCAGCTCTGATACTGGCACGTAGTTTATTTTTATATACACCCGCGGTCCCTGCAGTATACCCTGTGTGTGGGTTCCAGAGAAAAGACAGAAAAGAACCTGTAGGGAAATCAGCCTGGAAACCTTTCATTAAATACATCGTGCTTTGTATTGTGTCATTCACAGAAACCTCAAGAAATAAAGAAAGGGAGAAACCTGTTATCAGCCAGCATGTGTGAAATATTATATTTGAATACTATCATTTGTTTTAAGATTAAGGCTGAGGCTGCAGATATATTACTTATTATTCACTTACATCTGGTAGATAATACAACAGGGACTTAAAATTTCTTTTTCCGTTTCTAGTCCCTACCACCCTTCCTGCCTCTACCTCCAATGACAGAGATACTTCTTTATCCAAAAATGGTGCTGGCTAAATATTTTCACACCAGAAAACATGCCTCTCAATAGTGTTGGGGTAACGAGGGCAATAGCAGGGCTCTTTAAATTCTTGGTGAACTTGATCTGTCAGTTAGCAAGACGAGCATCCCTAGGATACATAGAAGAAGGCATTAAATAATTCCATCATGAGAAAAATGTCTATGATAGGGGTGTAACTATGAGTAGTGCCACCTTTATCAAGCTGAATGTCCTTTGGAGTGAGCCGTTGCCTTGCCATTATATATAGTTCATGTGTTGTTGGTGGTGGGCTTTTAAAAACTGTAAATGTCTTACCATTTTTTGCTGACTATTTATGCAGGATATGTTAGGGAAGCCGACTGTGACCCATATTCTTGTCTTGTATTTGCAGCTGTCTCCTGTGTTTAAAATGAACACACATTTTAAAACATACACCTTGAAGCTGGGTGCTATGGCACATGCCTGTAATAACAGCACTCTGGGAGGCAGAGGCAGGTGGATCTCTGTGAATTTCTAGGCCAGCCTGGTCTACAAAGTGAGTCCAGGACAGCCAAGGCTACAGAGAAACCCTGTCTTGAAAAACCAAAACCAAAACCAAAACCCAACCCACACCAAACCAAACCAAAAACCTAAACTTTGAGCACCAAATAGCAGTATTTAATGAATTTCCAGAATGCCAGGCATTAAAGGTTCAGTGTTGATCTCTCATACCTTGAAGCGCATTGTCTTGTGCAGTCTGCTGAAAGATTTATTATTTTTGCAGTAGCTTGTGCTGAAAACCTTGCTTAAGCATAGAGGCTCATAAGCCTATCCATCTCTCCAAACTGATACCTTTTTTCACACCTGTTACACTCAAAGCCACTTCTTTGCCTTGAGGACAGAGACAGCACATTCCACTCCTGATTAAGTTGCCTTTTGAATAAAGACGGTATTGAGTAAATTGAGGAGGGGTTTGGGAAGCAAAGAACTTTCAGGGTGAACTAGAAGATGCGCTGCTGTGGTCATGGAGGCAAACTCCTTATTTGGAGGAGGTTGCTTTGGAATTCACAAGGAACATGTTTATTTCAGATCCGTTCCTTCCTTAGGCTCCCCTCATCAGTTGGGGTTTTTAAGCCACGGATGATGCCCATTTAGAGTTGTTAATGACATTTAATAGTTAAGATTTCAAAATCTATTTGATTGCCACTGGATGTTTTTTAAGCATCTTATTTTCTTAAGGTCAGAACCACCTTCATGCTTTGACTAAACTTAAAGTTCACCACGATAAACTCGCAGTTAGTCTTGATCATAAGGCGTCTGTGGGTAGGCATTCACTGTCCACTCCCCAGTATCCCCAGGAGAGAAGTGTCACAGTCTGGATTACGTCACAGCCTTCACAGTCTGGGTTATGTCATCCAGGTTCTCAGGGAGCCCAGAGATGCTTTGATGCCTCTGCTTTTGATGCATCCGGAAGAAGTGATCTTTAGGTTTGTAGCAAAGCCTGCTGGGCCTGATATTTCTTTGGGGTAGAGTAATTCACTGAGTGAACCATTGCACTGTAGACACAGAGCCTCGTGGACCCTTTTCTTGGAGACCGTGTAGGTTTTCCAAAGCTCTAGTTTCCTGCTTTCTGTAGGGATTTGCTTACAGCATAAGAAGTTCCTGTAGTCCACTGTGCCCATCACGGGGGTTTCTTGGGATGATAGGTGGATTTTAGCCATGATAAACCTCCATCTTTAATTTTATAAGTGGTGCAGAGTTTATTATTGAATGGTTATTGTGTGTCACACATTTTTGCCTCCTCACTTCATCTTTACACCTTAAGATGGTGAATTGAAGATCTTTTCTGTTTTTTTAATCTGAGGAAACTGTAAGAGGAAGGATGCATGGGTTTTCAGATTCCTGCCATAGCGCGTTCCAAAGTCTATGTTCCTTTGACATTATACCTCCTACAGTGACCAGCCTTGCTCAGTCCCCTTCTTTTTTCCATGACTTTCCAGCCTTTACAGTGACTGCTTCCCAGAATTTGGGGCCATCTTCTCACTGTACCCCCTGTTGGGCACTTCACTGTGTTAGGTTTTTTTTTTTCTGAGTGAGTGGCATCTTGCATACCAGTTAAATGGGGCAGGGTAATTCCTCCTCTCTATCTTGCTGTAAAGTGTAATTAAGAAGATACCTCTGGGGCTGGAGAAATGGCTCAGCAGTTAAGAGCACTGGGTGTTCCTATCGAAGACCAGGGTTTGGTTCCTAACACCCACATGGTGCCTCACAACTTCCCATGATTCCATTTCCAGGGGCTCTGGTTCTCTTTTTTTGACCTCTACAGGCACCAGGCATACATGTGTTGCATATGCATACAGGAGACAAAACATTAATATACATAAAGTAAATAAATCTAAAAACAAAGTTGTAAAACTAATGTCTCTGAAAACATGTCAACTTCTTGGGCATGTGGCTTATTCCAGATCTATGCTAGAACTTCCATTAAGTTGGTGACATAGACAGACAGTCTTGTCCTTGTGAAACTTGCAGACCCGCGGGCATGTCAGGGCAAACTTAGCACAGTGGTTTAATTTTGTAATGCATGTCTACAATGCATGAAGGCCCCATTAATTGTGACTTAAGGTTTTAGATGTAGCTTTAGTTGGCGTTAGGTTTTCCAGGGTCCTATTGGTAATGCTTACAGACAGGCTCCTTGCTTCCTGCTGTATTGCTGGGACAGAGTACTCAGACTCATTGTTCCCTGGCTGTCCCCACCCTGTCTCTGGAAGAAGGACATCTCCTCCCAGTTGATTCTTTCTTGTCATTGTACCACTTTATTTTCTTTTTCTCTTCTTTCTGCCTTTCTCTGACCGGCTCTGAACTCAGTCAAACGCTCAGTTTCCCATCTCAATAGCATCTTACTACTTCAAGCCTTAGCTGTCTTTGGATAGATTTTTGCTTTCACTAGTTTGTTTCAATATTGCATTTGTTTATTTAGACAGTTAAGTCCACCTCTTGACCTAGACTGTTTCTCTGAACTTCTGGTATCTATCCTTGGCCCATACTTGCTTTCGAATGTGTATTGTGCTTATTTAGACATATTCCTTCATCTTCTCTCCCAGCTCACTCTCTTCTACCTGTTTGCTTAACATTTTCAGTTATTCTATCTACATTATGGGTGTTTAAGTAGATACATTTAAGACTAGACACACCCCCCTCAGCTCTCCATTCCTCTGTTCGCATTCCTTGTCAAATGCCCTCTTTGTCTTACTGAGACTAAACTCAGCTAGCCTCTTTTCTTTGTACTGTGTGCCATCTTCTGAGCAGAAAGGTCTTTTGGAGATCTCTTGGAATTTCTCACTGCTTACTTACCGTTGCTGCTGCTGCTTGGTGTGTGTGTTTTAATGATTGCCTTGTTTACCTCTTTGTTTCTGAACTAGTGATGCCAACATACAAGTCTGATCATGTAAGACGTGCACATTTTTTTTTTTTTTTGATAGCCACCTAAGTATTTACTGGTGAAATGATGCTATGTCTGGGATTTGTTTTTAAATATTTTCAGAGACGGAAAAATGTAAAGGAGATTAAGTAAAGTATGGTAGGTGGAATAAGGCTGATCAGTGTGCTGATAATTACTGAGGCTGTGTAATCAGTCTTACAGGAGGATTATAATGCTATTTAAATTAGTATGTTCTTGAGAATTTCCACAAAATACTAAAACAGCAAATTCTTGCTTTCTGTTTATGAATAAAAATGAATTTTTGCTTCTTGATAGAGCATACAGAGTTTTCATGTCCCCCTCCCCATTTCTTTTTTTTCTTTTTTCTTTTTCTTCTCTCTCTCTCTCTCTCTCTCTCTCTCTCTCTCTCTCTCTCTCTTTCTCTCTTTTGGTTTTTTGAGACAGGGTTTTTCTATGTAACAACCCTGGCTGTGCTAGACTCACTTTGTAGACCAGGCTTGCTTTGAACTCACAGAAGTTCACCTGCCTCTGTCTCCTGAGTGCTGGGATCACTGAGCCCCTCCCCCCTTGTCTCTTTTAATCCCAGCTCTCCCTCCCCATTTCTTATTTGTCCTCTCATATCCCCACCTGAGCAGTCGGACTCTGTTTCCCCTACAGCCACTTCTTCTATGTTCGGCATTAATTGCATGCCTATAAATAAACCCTGCTCCTCAGCCCTAATTTATTAGCCCATTTGGGTTTACCTGGGTCTCTAGGGTGTGTGGTCCTTGGAGCCTGTCACATTATTCTAGAATAGTTTTGCCCTGTCAACAAGGACTGTCCAGACCAAGAGGATCCCCCTCACCCCTCTCACTCTCCAGTTTTTCAGGTGTAGTTAACACTCACTGCAAGTCTGTTGTGTGTCAGACACTCGAGTGCTTGAGAAGTGTGTGATGGGAGAATAGGTGTGACTCCTAGAAGGTGGGTACCATCACTTCTGGGCCTCTCGGGGTTGTCCTGGGCCTGGGGAAGCCCTGGATTCTGTTTATCTATAAACAAGCAAACACAGACTGTTTATAGTATGTGGAGGTGCCAAACTAAACTAGGGCATAAAAATGTAAGGTGGTCAGATATCAGAATGCCAACATTAAACTCTTTGCCCAACTTATGTCTTTATAACAATGGCTTATAAAATTATTGAGCTCAGCCGAGCCCAACTTTATTCTGTAAAACTGGATGGGGCCTTGTTTTTACCAATTCAGATTTGTGTAAGAACAGACTTCAGCCAGCTTCCTGCCAGAGCCCGCCTTAAAGTTTACATTTGACTTTTAAGGTGAGCAAAGAAACATTCCCCCTCTAATTAACCATACTGCATTTCACTTATTTGTGATAACTTCACGATTCCAAACTCCAATAGGACTTGAGCCCAGAGGTAAAAGTGGAAAATGTGTGAAAGCATTCAGAACCGATCTGCTTTCTGTGGCCTGGAGATGCACAGGGCAAAGTAGGAGTTAATCACTGTTTCCAAACACGCGAAATGATTTTACATGGAAGGTGGTGCCAGCTGTTAGCTATTTGAGTAAAAATAAACAAACGGACTTCGGTTGCAGCTGGAGGAATTCTGGTTAGATAGAAATGTTTCATTAAGTGGTTCTGGGTGGGAACTGGGTTCCCATCCCAGTAGATTGTTGACTTAGGTCCAGGTTGGAGGGCAGTGGGGTGGGCTTAAGGGACTGATGCATCCTGAACATCCAGCTCCGAGAAAACCAACAGCTGTGAGTGCCCCCTCCGAGCTCTGAGCAGCAGATGAGGATCCCCTCAGCCCTCCCATCTTTGCCCAAGTTAAAAGAAATTAACCTCAATTAAAGGAAATAGTGATGGATTGCTATGGAGATAAATGTGATATATCACACAGGAAAAACTACATTAAAAGAACATTAAAGTTGGGACAGAAAGCACAAAAAAGTGAAGAAATTCGCTGTTGAGGGTGAAAAGTGATATCGTTTACACCTCTGCTGATATGTAGACCTAACAGGACACATTAGGAAGTTCTGAGTATGCTCTGATGTGCTAAGGAGGAAGGCTTGACTCGATACACTATGCTTAATAGACAGTTTCATTGCCTGGATTTAATTAAAGCTCATCTCCGAATGATTATAGCCCATGGAGGAAAAGCTGTTCCTTTCACCAGAAGCTTTAGGGGCAGTTAGAGTTTGCTGTGGAGGGCCGGATGGTGATTTTGTGACCGCGCATTTCAATGCCCGAGACCTTAGCTTAGTGTCTTGTAAGTCAAGGATTTCTGTTGGAATGCTCAGTGTGATCCGCACATTTTAGACATTGACTGACAGGCCAATAGCTTACTAACAGGCTTAGTAAAATTAATGCCATTGTCCTTTCTATATAGAAAGCAAATTTTTGGTTGTATTCCTTTCAAGAGTGGGGTTTTCCTATAGGGTACATCTAAACTTTTATTTGTGTATTTTGAGGAATGATAGAGCTTTTACTCAGACTCAAGTCTAATCATATATTGAATTTATTTTACTTATTTATTTATTTTTGGTTTTTTGAGACAGGATTTCTCTGTGTAGCCTTGGCTGTCCTAGGCTCACTTTGTAGACCAGGCTGGCCTTGAACTCACAGTGATCCGCCTGCCTCTGCCTCCCTGGTGCTGGGATTAAAGGCGTGCACCACCATACCCTGCCTTGAATTTATAAAATCACATTGCAACACTAGAAAACTTCTGATTAGTTTTTTTTTCTTAAGGCTTGTCTATTTATTATGTATTTACCATATTAGGTACAGAAATCCTTCCAAAGGCTTTATCGCTGGTGTAGAATGTGTGTATGATAGATCTTGAGTGGTACAAAATTAACCCTTAGTTGCTTTGTCCCTTCTGTAAGTACAAACAGCCATTACCTTTCCTTAAACCAAGAGCATAGTTTGAATATGTTACTTACCAAAACTCAGTGTGGCAGAGACTCTGTGTATGCGTTCTGGGGACAGGCCTCGCTCTTCCTCTCTTCCTCTCTTTCTTCACTCCCCTCTTCTCTCCTACTTCCTTCCCCCCCCCTTACCCCCCCCCCCCACCCCTCCTCCTGTTTACCTCCTTATGTCCTCTTACCTCCCCACCATCTCTCACCTACCTCTCCTCTCCTGCCCTTTGTCTCCATCCTTCCGGACAGGGCGGGTTTTGAGTTCCTCCATAGACATGCTTATTTGAGAAGACGGAATGACCCCAGTTATGAAATCATCGCGCTGTGGAGAACGTAAGGAAATCAGCAGATTCAGATGACATTGGTCAGGGTTCTGCTATCTGAACAAACCTCTGGGTTAATCGTGTTAGAGGAAAGGGTTATTGGGGCTCGAGGTTTCTGTCCATGGTCACTTGGATTTGTTGCTTTGGGCCTGCGATGGCCCAGGAGCAGAGGAGGCCCGTTCACCTCATGGTGCCAGGAAGTAAAGAGAGACAGAAAGAAGTTGAGATTCCAGTATCTCCCCAAAGGACACAACATAACTGACCCCACATTCTCTCATAGGCCCTGTCTATCCAATATTCCATCCTTCCCAGCACACTGGAGGTTGCTCCTGAGCCTTTATCATGCAGACTTGCAAACATAAAAGATTGAAATTACAGTAGATACAAAAATCTTAAAAATTAATTTTGTTGTATAGAAACACTCTGTTGTTTATTTTTAGAGGTATCATATATAGGTTAATAAAGTGTTAGTGTGTGTATTTCTGTGTTGAATTAGTTAAGATGTTTCATTTGTAATTTTGAGGAATGAAATATGAGCTGCAGTTACTATATTAGTTTTCTATTTGTATCATGTTCAAGTGAGCCTTGTAAAGGGGTCAGTGAAAGTACCTTAAGTAAAATGACTATTAGCCAGTCTATTTATGGCATATGGATCTAAGTAACAGTAATTTGGGAATGTGACAGGATATATATTAGTATCTTTTGTCACAGGTTTTTAGGTTGAGTTTCTTCCTAAATGGGTGAGATTGTATTTCTGATTAATTTTCAAACATTCCTAAGGCTAAATATTGACAATTGAAGTGACTTTTTCCCCTGGACATTCACTTTAGTACCTTGCGATAGGCACTGCTTTTTGACACAAAATAAATCTGTGTGCCTGTCTGGAGTTTTCAATGCAATATAAATGTTATGCATCATCAGAAGCATGCAAACATATTTGCAAACACAGTATTATATGGAAGCAATTACTGGCAGTGACTGAGCTACACACCCCAGGAATGGGGTGGTGCCAGAAAGAAACTAAAGGTTTCTAAGCAGAATTGCTTTTGTGTGGGTGGGAAAGAGAGGATGGTTAACTTTTATTAGGAACCAATCCTAGTTGTGATTTTAATTCGACTCACATACTTGATAGCTCAAGTAAATGAGTGATAAAGAGACGTCGTGTTAGGGTTAGATGATTTTCTCATCTTTCCGTGGGGGGGAGGGATTAGTTTTCACCAAGGAAGGGCATGTCAGACACAAATTTTTATAAGACCAATGCGTGTCTAACTTTTCCATTTGCTAGCACTGAGCCTTGCTTAAAGATGATCTTGCCGCCTTTTCGCAACATGGTACGTGAACATTCTTGTGCTGGGTGTGTTGTATTCATGTTTAACAGATGTAGAAGAATGGAGGAAGGTTCAGTTTTTATCATTTGGAAGCAAAAGGCTCTGCAGTTTTCCACCATTAACTAGTAGGCAGAAGAATGTGAGGCTAGAGTTTCCTTTCTTTCCTCTATAGTTGAAATGTTTTTTTGTTTGGGGGAGGTTGTGTTTTTGTTTTGCTTTGTTTTTTAACTTCGCATCAAATTGCGATCTTCAAAGTGATTTGCACTCTTGTCTTTGGGAGTTGGGGTCTTGACAATAGAGAGAAAGGAGGTCATTGCTGTGCAGAAATCGGTCTGTGTGCTGACATTTGGGGGGAATTCTTTGTTCTTCACTGAAAGGGAGTGTAAGTGGATTTCTTTCTCTGAAGTCTGTGTCACTCCTCCCAGCCCGCCAGCTTAGAGAGATGTTTTCTTAGACTCTAGGTTGAGCTGAGCGGCGATGTAGACAGCACTGCAGCTCATAGCCCCCTAACTGTTATCAGAACATCCTTGTATTGATGAGCGAGGCTTGGTCAAGTCACTTAACCTTTCTTCCTTGATTTTCTATTATGTAGACTGGAAATGATAATATCTGCCTTTGATCTCACAGGGATGCTTCAATCCATTAGAGTCATTAAAGCACTTTAAGTAAGGTATAAGGCACTAGAAGCAAGGCGCCTTCATTATTGTTATCATCATTGTTACTTTATTGCAGTGCCACATACAGAGGGGGGAACTTTTTCATCCTAAATAGTCCAGTCTCAGAATATGTTCAGTGACTTGAAGAGTTAGCAGGAGACCTTAAGAGGTCAGATGGCTACCTCTCTGCTCTTGAGCTGAGGCCCTCTTCCTCCCTGCCTCCATTAATTTGGAGAATGCAAATTGTAGCAAAGACAAAAACACAAAAATGAGCACAGAAAAGTGAAGAGACGGTGCGAGGAGATGGCTGTGGCCTACAGTTGGCTCTTCCCCCAGGAGCCCTGCTGGCTTCAGCCCTCTTAAAATGGAGTTAATTCCAAGGTCCTCCTTCAGTCTTCATCACCTGTCTGTCAAACGAATATTTAGGGGTTCTAAAGTGACTTTGAATAATCACCCCCTGCCCATCTCCCATCCCCCTTCCCCACTGGCCTGCTTGCCTGCCCCCTCTTTTTTTTTTTTTTTTTTTAAAGTACTATCTCTCTATCAAAGAGCAAAATGTTTTGGAGTTGATGGGTAAAGATCTCTGACTCTCTCTGGAAAGTGTTCAAAGGCATTTTGTACAGGCTTATTGTATTTCCTAGATCAGCTTCTTCTGGCATTTTGTCTTGAATATTTCCTTCCTCACACCTCATATACTGTTCCAGAAGGCGATAGACTTCCATATGGCCTTGGGTGGCACCAACTTGATGTCTATGAAAAAGTGGAAGATGCAATTCTACCCAGCACAGAGAGTTCACTTCCTGGTCCTTTTGATCTCCCAGATGTCCCTGTTCTGAAAGAATCTAACCTGTCCTTCATTTATCTCTGACACTGCAGACTATGCTCCTGTTGGGTCTTTGTCTGCCTTCTTATTCACTGGTACTCTGGCTACTGGGATAGTGTTTATTCCTTCATTTCTGAACTGGTTAGTCGCAAACACCCTTGACTTGGTGGCGTGTAAAGTTTTGCCAGGTACAGAGCACTGGTTTCTCAAACAGGAGTCCTTATATTTAATGCATACATGACTTTATAGTTGGATGAATGAGCATCAAGGCCTGGACTAGGAGACTATTTTGTTTGTTTGTTTGTGTGAGACAGGGTCTGTCTATGTAGCCCTGGCTGTCCTGGAACTCACTGTGTGGAACAGGCTGGCCTCGATCTCACAGAGAGCTGCCTGCCTCTGCTGGATTAAAGGTACACCTGCCTCTTTCCCCCTCCCCCTGCCCTTGCCCTCCCTCTCTCCCTCCCTTCCTTCTTTTCTGTGAGACATTTTGTCTGGTGAAAAAGGGATGTTAGAAAGGACCCATATTTGATGACAAGAACTGAAGAATTTAAAAACCCTGAATAGGTACGGGCTAGTAAAGTCACACTAGCCCATTGTGATTTGGGTTTTATGCTATTTATTTAATAATTAGAATCCAAAAATTTTGACAAGTATGCTGCTTTTAAATTTTAGTAGGTTTATTTGCTTTTTTGACTCCTAACTTAAGAAACATTAGTGCCTAACTGGATTTTCTGGTATTGATTTGTGTGTTTGTATGGAAAAATATTAGATCGTGTTGTATATTTAATAATAAATTTTACTGGAATGATATAGTTACATGAAATGGTGATTATTGTAATATCATTGAAATATGGTTATTATGGATATAGTTTCAGAATCAAGAGTAATTTCTTAAGTTGCACTTGGCCATTGCTACATCTATATCTGAATTTTTTTCCTTTTTCTTTTATATTCACGTGTGAAAATTTGGTATTGATCAGGGCTAGGCCAGTTTTTCCTTCAGTGTTGACTGCCTTTTCTTTGAAGAGTCTCAGCAGCACCCATTATTTATCTTCTCCCCTGTTTTATATGCTTTCCAAATTCCATGCCAGCAACTTCATTTTCTGCTGCATTTTAAACAGAGTTTGGGTGGTCCCCCAGGCCACCTTCTCTGAGGTACTTCATGTCTCTTTGAGAACTCAGAAATGACGTAATGGACAATGATAATTTCCTTCATTGTCAAGGTGGTAAACCTGAGTCCTTCTTTGAAATCAATGTGGAATAAGAAAGAGTAGTGGCTGCTGAAGGCTGTGGGACAGAAAGAGTTAGGAATGAATAGTGAGGGACGACTTCATCTTATGTTGGACTCTTTCTCAGTTTCCCCTGCTGCCAATCAGAGTTCAAGAAAGTTGTTTTTGTTGTTGGTTGGTTTGTTTGTTTTTTAGATTTTGTTTTCATTCACTTCTCTTTTCCCAATGCCATTAAATAATAAATAAATAAATAAATAAATAAGATTGAATCTGGTAAGGTTGAGCTTCAAAAGACCACAAACCATGATATTTTGAAACTTCATGGAAGTTCATGTGGGTGGAGGTGATTTAAACACCTTGGTTACTTATGCCCTCCCCCCAATACTGAGTATGTTTTGTCAGAGTCATTAAGGAGAGACTGCCTTTGGATAAGTACTAATCACCCTGAGGAGATTATACTGCATTTATACAGTTTTTTTCCCTTGGTCTTAAGAAGAAGCTGAAGACTTGGTGGCATGCTGTTACGTCTTTTTAGGTAACTTTCATGGCATTCTTTCCCCCAGTAGAAGCAGTTTATTATATTTTTCTTGATATAAAAGTGATACATTCTTATTACAAATTAAATTTAAAATACCTATCTCATAAATTTCTGATTCTGAAAATTGAGGTTTTTTTTTTTTTTTTTTTTTCATTTTTATGCTGCTCATAGCTTTCAGTGTTATTGTGGGATGCCTACACAGATGTCTATATATAAACAATAAAACTGAACCCTAAGTAAATGGCCTGCTTGACACACACCTGGAAGATGTGTGCTGATGCTCTGTTTAGTGTGCCTTTTCTCCATTATGTCGTGTGAGGAATATTAACACTCGCTCAGAGTGATGTCAGTGAAAAAAACTTAACTTTCTAACAGAAGGGCAAGATTTCTGGGTAAAAGTAAAAATTTTTTCTAAAGGTCTTAATAAAATAACTTTCCATTAAAATCTTTTCAAATGCTATCCACATAGGATGTTTGTGACCTTGGTAAAATAGGCTTTAGGTACACCCTTAACTTCTCTGTGGGAAAACAACCTTTTTATAACAAAGCATAAACATTAAGTGCAGTTGGTGTAACGCCTTAGTTCCAGGGCTGAAATCACACTTCTTAATATTGAAGTGTGAGCCTATAGCTCACTGTTGGAGTAGTGGTGTGTATTGTGTATACTGTCTCTCTACATTGCGATTTGATGTAGCCTGAAACTTAATACTATGAAGTTAGGTGTGACAATTCCAGTTTAAATTAATTCGTTTTCTCGAATTTTACCGCCATTAAAAACAAAACAAAACAAAACAAATCTGCTCAGGATTCCATGTGCGGAACAAAACCAAACTGATCATGCAACACTTTGCCAGTCCAGGTGAAAGATAAATACCTTTTTAAAAGAATTTTTTTTAAGTGTATGTATGTGACTATCAGTAAAATTAATTGATTATTTGAAAGTTTTAATGGTGATGGCTGGGTAGATGTATCATGCCATAGTTATGCCTATTACACAATTAGGACTACTGTTCATTCTTAGTGTGAGAATGCTGACTGGAGAGTTTTACATGGCTTGTCTGGCCAGCAGCCTAATAGCACCTAAATTTTAAGAACCTGTAAATTGACCTGAGGAGATGTTCACTGTATGGTTAAAGTGCTTGATGTGCAGACACGAGGGCTGAGTTTAGATCTCCACCTATATAAATGTCAGGAGGACATGACACCTTTGACAGATGAAGGGCATTTCTAGTTCTGTCGTGCTTAAAAATACAACACAACACAGCGCAACGCAATGCAATACAATACAGTACTGTACAGAACAAGACAAGACATTTTATAAGGGCGTACTGGACTCAAACTGGATGAACTTTCTTCATATAGTGCTCTCCAAATAAGCAAGGCTTATGAAGAATTGGAATCCGTCTGACCATGGTTTCCAAGCTAGGAATTATTGCAAAGTGACAGGGTTTAAGATATTATAGCGTAGAGCAGGAGACCTAAGATTAGAATAGGTCAGTATATGACAAGTGAATGGGTTTTAAGTTGTTTCTGTCCTTTTTCTGCCTAGTTATTGAGGGATTCAACCAGAAATACTTATTCAGTCTGTTCCACTAGTAATGGGGCTATAAGTTCAAAGAACTTCACCACTGTTGTATTTATTGAGCCATGGGGGAGATAGAGATTAAACAAAAAGTTAAAAGTGCTGAGAAGCAGTACAGGAGGGCCTAGGTAAAGAAACCATGTGATGACAAGAAAGAGCAGGGGCTATAAGGCAGTGAGGACCGCTGGTGGAGCATCATCTGGTCACTGTAAGGCAGTGAGGACAGCTGGTGGAGCATCACCTGGTCACTGTAAGGCAGTGAGGATGGTTGGTGGAGCATCTGGTCACTGGGAAAGGAGTCAGGTGATAAAACTGGTTAGGCTGGCAGAGTTTGAATCTCACAAGCTCCTTTTAGGAGATTTGGGAAACTCAGCTGCAGTCTGGAAATCAGTTAGAAAGGAGAAAATGCAAATCCACAAAGCTGGGGAGGGGTTATTTTAACTGTCAAAGTGCTAGGGCTGTGGGGTGGGGGGGGGGGGGGGGGGTGGGAACTAGTGGACTAGAGAGCAGGTGAGCACAGAACACTGGAAGGATCTAGAGCTTGATCCCATAGCAGGTATTAGAAGAACAGGGAGACTTTTCTGGTAATTAAATATTCCTGCACGCAACAACAGCAAACACAGTCTCACAGAGAAAGGACATAATTGGTTATTTTTGAGTAGACATTAAAAGTTCCATGCAAGTAAGGTAGCTCAGAAACAAGTACAAAGGTAATGACCAGAGTCTCCCATGTTAGATGGAAAAGTGGGTGAAAGTAATGAACTTATAACTGACAGAGTGCTTTCCCTTTGGGACACTCTCCCCTAAGTCTCCATGATGGCATTTGAACCCCAGACAGTGATTTTTACATACCTCAAGTTGATTTGCTAAGTAACATTGATAACATTGATGCCGTCTTTATACTGGAAAACTAGAGACTGGGCCCAATCCCTAGAGAGACTTATCTCTGTTCCAAAGGTCAACGGAAGGACTCATATGCACTATGTCTCAACAAAACAAAACAACAACAACAACAAAAAACTTTTGAAAAAATTGAGGAAGGAGAAAACATTTTTTATAAGTAGAGAAAGTAATTCCAAGTTCAGAACAGTGGATGGCATCCTTTACAGAGGTGGGTAGTGCGGGGAGTGGTCAGGTTTGAAGTTGCTCTTACACAGGGCCTTGGAGATGGATTTCCACTACAAATCCATCTGCAGTATAAAAAGTAACATGGGCTGAAGATATGGCCCTGTGCCCCACAACTGGCTGATGGTAACTGGATCCTGGGAATAGGTGGGCTTTGTGGGGCCGGGGAATGGAGAAGATCCTGTCTTTTGCTGTGTAATCGGATATTTAACACAAGTAGATTCTTGTTAAGTGGTTGATCTTACAGTCAAAGTCACAGCAGTGAGTTGGGTTTTTTTTTTTTTTTTTTTTTTTTTTAATCTTTTATTACTTTTCCTGGACAATGTGACTGAACGTTTAGGTGCCAACACTTGGAGTCCAGATTTGTGCCTTCCACAGTAGTGTCTGTTTTGAGTGGTTCCTCCCCTTGGCCTTTTCTCCCTCTGCTAGCAGAGTTGCGCATTCTCCCAAGTCTCTGGGGTGTGCTCACTGTTCTGGTCCAGAGCCTCCCGCCAGACCCAGTGTCCTATCACTCTGTCTTGCTTCTCTCCTTTGAACTTTTGCTTATTTGGAAATATTTTCATTTGTTTCCACACATAACTTGTAGATGTTTATTCCCCCGCACAGTTAGGTATCCGTTTGCTGGCTTATTTATTTGGTCTGGAATGTGTTGGGGTTTGAGGCCATAGCACAGATGCTTTGCTCTCCCAGGAGAGTGGAGGCTATACAGGGAATGGTTTTGTGAGACTTGGAAGTTAAGGTGAAGGGGGAAGAAATACCTGACTTTGGGGCCCAGGTGTGCCTCTAAAGTAGACTCATTTGATGATTATCTTAGTTGCTACGACAAATTGGGAAATGAAATATAGGTGGGGAAAATTCTCATTTGCAAAATGCTTTGATCTAGTTTAAAATTAGGGCTATCTGAGATCTATCGTATTGGATTGCTTAGTGTGTGCTTTTGGTACCCTGGAGCCACCTGCCTAAATCAGCCTCCTGCTCTGATAAATCTAAATGGATTCAGAGAAGCAGGGGTGGCTTCCTCTGAAGAAACATTTTTGCTGACTGGGTTCGGCAAATAGGAAAGTAGAAAGAGGTAGCTTTCAAGAATGATATATATATAAAATTCCTGATTGTTCAATGGTTGGTAGTTTATTGTACATATGTGTAATAATATAAGTGTATATGTTAAAATGTTTTATAAAAAAATTAAAAGAAGAATATCTTACCATTTTATGAAGACTAGTGACAGGGAAACTAAAGTGTAAATACCGTCAAGAGAAAGCAACGGCGAGCTGGACAGACTTTACCAACTGGCAGTGTGAAATATTTGGTGGGCGAACAGTTTTAATGGGTTTATCTTAGACAGTTCTTCTGCTGTGAAAGTGTCGGTTAATAATTTACCCTTCCCAGGAGGCAGAGGCAGCAGTTATAGGCTGTGAGTAGGCGCTCTGGGGCCTGTCATCTGCTGGAACTCATCTTGCTGGCCAGAGCCATGAGCCCTGTTGGTTGCGACAGGAGTGCCATGCGCCTGAACTTTGGCAAATGCAAGCTTGGGAGAGCTAAATAAGGCATGGGTGTTTGGAGTGAGTTGCTTCAAGCACTATCTAAAGTAATGGATTACTGTAGCTGCCTTCCTGCTCTGCATCAAAAAGAATGCGCCTCTCTATTTCTTTTCTTTTTCTTTTCTTTTTTCTTTTTTCTTGAAAAAGTTTATTTTGAAGTGGGGTGGAGCTGTATACAGAGGAAAGAGAGTGTGGCGGGAGATAAATTATTTCTACAGAATATTTATGAAGCTTCTGAGAAAGGACAAACTGGGCTTGCTGATTGATACCTGGAATATGTTTTTATTGTCTAACAAAATATTGGATGCAGCTGCACATGTAAGCCTTATCTGCTGTGTGATCATCAGTGTCAAAAGCCTGAATGCGTTACCTCTTGCCACGCACTTGGTTTTGATGCAACAGTAAGAGCAGCTCTGCTGTAGGTTTCAGCACAATTTATGTGAACTTTATTTCCCTGTTTAGTCATTGAATCATATTGCAGTGTCGGCATGGTAAGTTTTGTAATTTGCTTTCCTGTGTGAAGAGTGCTTTTCTTTTTCAGAATGTTCACTTCTGCATACTCTGTTTTTTTTTTATTTTTAAAGTTAGGCATTATGTCATTACAAAGATTTACAGTTATTTAATAATGATTTATTGTAGTAATTTATTCTGCCAGCTGTGGCACATTTTCGGTGGAATTTGTAAATCAAATTTATATAGAAATTTACCAGGACATGCATTTCAGGATTTAATAAAATACACTCTAAAATCTTTTTGAAGTGGGTAGTTCCCTGCTAGCACATTTGGGATTAGCTTTACCTTAATAACCATTGTTAATGTTCAAACTCTGCCATGTCTTTCCCACAACCACTGCAAAGAGGACTCTGTTAAATCTGTTAAAATAGTTTCTGGTTTATCCACTTTACTTTCAGACTATTAGTGTCATGTTGTATTTGACCTGGGATGTTCACAGGACATTAAGGAACGTGGAAACATCCTGACATAAGGCTCTCTGCAGTTCCATACGTTTTAATCACTACTGAAATGCTCATCCAGAATCAAACTGAGAATTTACCCATGAGGCTGTGCGGCTGGCTTTCGTCTGCCCCGAGCTCACTGGCCCTAGCCATGTAGGCTGCTGCTCTTTGGTTCACTCAGCAATTCACACTCTTCCCACTGTTTTGTTATATACCAAATGCCAAGTTGTGTTTTCTTTTCTCTTTTTAAAATTGTGTCTACTTGATGGTATGCCTTTTAGTTGTTGTTCTCAGTAGCATCAGAATCTAAAAGTGCACGAGTTCCTGAATTTTCCTTTCAACCTGGCAGTTTTAGAGGCTGTCTTTGATAGGTGGTGGCCAAGTTGTTTGTAAAAATGACTTGTTTTCCAAGGCTGCATGAGAGTTTTAGTTCTTAAGATTAAAATGCTGAGTCACCTGTTTTGTGTCTGACCACGTGAAATTTCTCCTTGACTAGACTGCTGGCTCCCAAACACACACTGGTTGCACTGATCAATTGTTTTAATATGGTAACGACTCTCTCAGTGTTCCTTGAAGTTCAAGTTTCAGTTGCCAACTAGTTACACTTAAAGATGTAGGTTTTGGATCAAGAGGGAAGTGAAAACATTAAAGGTACTCCAGACTGAAATGTTTTCCTAATGGTTTGTGTTTATGCATCATGATGGGCACCAGTAAGACAGAGTGAACACAACGGAAGCGCGGACATCCCAAACAGCCTCCCATCCCACAGTAAGCCTTCCCCGCTTACCCTCATCTGCCCGACAGAGGGTCAGAGGAAGCACCAAATTCTACATTTGTGTGTTTTTTAAGTCCTGAATTTTAAAAGCTATTTTTGCCTTCAGATGTATGTTAGATAGAATCTTTACACCATCACATTAGAAGGAGAGTACATCATTGCTCTAGAGTGACAGCTTAGTGGTAGCACGCTGCTCTGGCACACTCAAGGCCAGAAGAGGTGTGACCCATATTCACCCACTCTGGCAAAATGTTTTCAAAATTGTAATCATTTAAAATATGTACAAAATAATTTGATGAAAATATACCTTGATTGAGTTAATAAAAATTTTATAACTTAAGAGCTAGGACTAAGAGTATTTAATGTATCTACCAGATATATAAAATTTATTTGATAAATCTGTAGTGTAAGAGACAAAGAAGTTTTAGGAAAGGGGGCAGAGGCTGCGTTTCTTTGGGGATGTAGAGGTGCTGGGGCGGGTGGGCAGGGGGCGGGGCCTTGTCAATCCTAGGACCTTATACTTTCTGAGCAAGCGCTCTCCTGAGCTTTATCGCTAGCCAGAAGAGATGGGCTCTTCTTAAAGGCTTTAATTTGTGGTATCTTAGATAGGCACTTGTTTTCCTTAAAAGCATTTAGTGTGTTTGTATTGACGAGATCATGGAGAAAGATGGAGGTCTTTATTTTATGTCGTCTCATCTAGCGTCAAGTGTTCGTGGTACGTTAGGCAGCTCATCTATGGCAGGTTAAATGCAATAGGAAAGAATGTTTAGAAGTACATTTTCCACGTTCTGGCCTTAGCTTGGACGTTTATGAGATAAATTCTTTATCTTTTTCCTTTTGTTTCGATCTGGAAATCCTTCAAATATGGTACTAAATAGAAACGTAGAAAGAAAAGAGGAAAACCCGTGATAAAAGATGTTTCATCTTCTGGGTGATCAGTGCTTTGAGAGGATGAGCTGTGCTAGAAGGGAAACACACGAGGCAGCAGTACTGTGCTCAGTCAGCAAAGTGCTGCGGAGGGAGCAGCCCAGAGAAGCACACCCCGGGCTTAGCCCTCTCTGTTCATCCTGTGCTCAGTCGTTCATCCGAATTTCTTAAATACCTTTGAATACTGGGCAGTTTGCCAACTGTGGTAAGAATATAGAAGTTAAACACTTGAATTTGCTTTTAAGCCCTGATGAGTAGGAGGTTTAATTGTTTGTTAACAGAACTCTGAAATGGGCAGGGAACAGTTATATGGGAACAGTTACGACGGTCTAATCCATACACACACTGAGTTTGGGGCCTGGGTGGAAAGCTCATGAGTGTGGAAAATCATGAAGAGTTACGTGCTGGTATGGGAGAGCACATACGCTGTCAGGTCAAGTTTGCTGTGAGTTCTTGAGGGAGGCCCCTTCCCATATAGCATGGACAGATCATCCCCTATACAGATGTATAGACTGCGTATAGTATTTCTGTAGTTCAGGACAAAAGTCATAGGTATTGTTGCTTTTGGGTGAGCTTCCAGTTGAGATTATGAGGTAGGAAAGTGACTATAAACAAAGTACCAGTGCTCTGGTATGTTTGATGTGAGAAATTATTTTTGAGGCAGAAATATTTTGTCTATAAATACAAATGTTGATACTTAAAAGTTTTATGTCAACTAGTTTTTAAGTATCATACAGGATGTTTTTAAAAACTGAAGCACTTGTCAATCATTAATTTATTTCTTCTAATTGCTGGGATTCAGGCTTCTGGTTCCATAATCTGTTCCATTTTCTGTTTAAACATACTGTATTTCCAAGTGTTTATACACTTGTAGTGTACCCAAACCCAACAAACTTGGTTGTTTTTGGACCTTGTGCTCTATGGGAATGCTGAATATACAGAAAACCCCTAGTGGAATACTTATGGTTCAAGCGTCTCTCTTTTCTGATAGATATTGCACATTGTTCCTAGAAAAAGAAACAGCACAAGTTGCATCGCTTGTTTGAGGAACTGGGTTCCAAATTTCAAGGCCTGTACAGTTTACCTAACGAATCTCATCTCTTATTAAGACCGTGCATCCGTCCAGGGTGCAGTGCCTCCTTGTGCTTTCTTCCTATTTAGCTGCTGTCACAAGTCCTCTCAGGACCAAATTATTTCTGCCACTTACTGCTGTAGCTAGTGACAGTTGCATTGACTTGGGGACTTTAATAAAAGAGGGCGATTATTTATACCTTTTCTTTTCACTTAGTGTTCATGCGAGGCTGCCTGGCTATCCTGTAAGTCAGGAAGTGAGGAGACTTTGTTTAAAACGGTGCACTCTGATGATGTGGGCAGTGCGTTCAGCCTCCTGCATAGAAGAAGCAAAGCTGCTAAGCTCGTTTGGGCCTATAAACCCTGTAACTCTATTTGGTCCTCCGTTCCTGTCTGGCTCCTCTCCCTTTTGTTCCCTTCCCACTTCCCACTTTAAACATTAATAGCCTCACTTGTGAGCCTGTTCTGCACCTTTTGTGACTTACTTAGGGACATTTCTTATTAGTACCTACAGTTTTCTCCCTTTTTAACAACTGCTTAATATTCCATGGAAGAGGATCATAGTAAAATAAAAATACATTCTAAAATCACAAAGATGTACACGTTGGTTACACAGCATGTGATTATATTAACTTTGTGAAAGGATAAACGGATGATTCTTGAATTTTTTTAAAGTGGTGTATTACCAGATTTTCTTTGATGTAAACTCTTCTGGATAGATGGATAATTTCTCCAAGCCCGTAGAAGCCATAAAGATAGCCGGCTATGTTAATTGATGTTCAAATTGAAAAAAAAAAAAACAATTGTTCAAGAAAGGCACTCCCTATTTAAAGACACAGGATCCTATTTAACAGCTTTCAAGGAAATTTTTGTTTAAAAACTAAAAACCAAGCAACACAGGAAATTGGGGTGAGCACATGCTTTAGAATTAGACCAACTCAGTCTTAAGCTTTCATGTTGGCACTAATACAAGATTTAGCCAAGTGATTTAATCCCCCTACATTCAGTCTCTTAGGTTGATAATGTGAGAATAATAGTTCCTATCCCATGGGACTTGTGAAGAAGAAAATAAAAAGTATTTTATACATATGGGAATTATACACACACACACACACACACATGTTAGTGAGTGTGGGTGCATGTGGCTGTGTATGAATGTACGTGTGTGTGTGTGTGTGTGTGTGTGTGTGTGTGTGTGTGTGTGTATCTGAGGTATCTCTTGTTCTCATCATCTGACTTAACCGTCAGCTGACCTTGATGGAAGAGAGTATCTCTGTTGCTGTACTTGCTTGGACTGTGTCATGTGCCTCTGGTCCTCCTGGACCAGCTACTGCTTTTGTCTTCTTTATTCTCATCTTCTCTGTTTCTCATCCCTGGTCCTGCACTCAACACCTTGCCATTTAGGACCCCTGTTCCTGCTGGTTCAGGTCAAGTGGATGGAATACTACTCTTATGTGTGTGTGTGTGTGTACGCATATATGTATAAAATATATAATATAAATAATATTTATGGACTTAGAATGTATAATATTAAACAAGATCACAGGACCTCAAAAAGAAATGAATCGCCTATTCTCCTTCGTGCGGAATCTAGTCAATAATATATGTGTAGATGAAAACAAATATACACATGGGTACAGAATAACATAAAGAAAAGCCAAGACTAAAGAGATGAAGAAGGACTGAATTCAGATACTTGATGAATTAAGGCTAAGAGCTGTTTTTTTTTTTTTTTTAAACCTGTCATGGATTTTGGAAGCCTTTTGTGTGTTAGAGAAGTCCATAAAATATATTCAGTACTTAAGGAGTAAAACTTAATATGAAGCCTCATAGATTCCACTTGGAATGGCATTTCCAACTGAATATAAGTTCATTAAGTTGCATAGACTTTGGATCCAGTTAATTCCGCTGTATAGTGTTTTCATTTATTCACAACTTTCATGACAAGGATTATGAGGAGGAGAAGGGAGTGTGTGTAGGGAAATATTTATACTTTTCACAGTATTTGGCATACAGCAGGTGTATGATAAACACAGGTAATGTCCCCTAGACTCTGTCTGTTCATAATGATTAATGTTGTAAGATCTCTGGTTACTGTGATTTTTGTCCATTTTTATCTTTCTGTAACTTGTTTACCATATCTCCTAGAGGATGAGATCTAAAGCCTGTGCACTTACTTTCTTCCTTAACTCTGAAGTATATGGCTTGGCTTTGAGGTATCTAGAGTCAGGGTGCGGAAACATTCCTGATTATATGTACCATGAAGATTGCCCAATGCAAGAGTTAGCCGAATGTGAGAGTTCCTACCAGTGGCTGTGCTTATAGAAGTTCACTGTCAGACACATGAGGTTATACCACAGAGCTTGGGTTTGTCCAACTATTGATGACTTCTACCCTTGCCTATTTCAAGTTATTGGTTGGAAAATTACTTTCCCAGGAAGTTTCTTGAAAGTTTAATATTTGATTTTGTCAAAACTCTGGAGTATCATGGGTTTCCAATATTTTGCCACTGCCTTGAACTCCACTGTCAAAGCTATGTGGGAGACCAAAGCCCTGAGAAACTTTCTGTCACCAGCTCGTTTTGTGTGTTAGCCTGTTTCTTTGCCTGTAAAGCAGTCAGATTAAATTAGCCTCCTGCCTCCCCACACCTAAGGATGCTTCAAACTGCAAAGGCCAAGAAAGCCAAGCTCTGTGCTGCTCTTCCTCTATGTTCAGAATTCACACCTCTATTTTACTGAGAAAAGATCTGCATTTATTTAAAGTAAATATGTTTCAGAACTACTGTTACTGAAGTGTAGCTGTCACAAAGCCTGTGCCTGTAATTGCAGCATAGGCTAGCAATAGAAAACACCTGGAGCTGTGCATGGCCGTGCAAGCCTTTAATCCCAGCCCTCAGGGGGCAGGGGAAGGTGAATCTCAGTGAGTTCAAGGCCAGCCTTGTTTAAATACCATTTTTCTTTGTGTGTGTGAATGAACTCTCCATACATTGTAGATGAATGCAGTGACTTACTAGGTAGGTGTTATAAGTTTGAATGGCTCAAGTAGGCAGGCAAATAACAAAATGAGGAAAACAGATGGGGGTAGAGGAGACTGTGCCTGGGATGTGGGGAGCTTTGCTAAAGACAGTAGCTTCTGTTTCACCCCAGCTTACAGTTGCTCTAAAGGAATGAGTGTCTCTGCTAGATCTTTTAATTTCCCAACACTTTACCCTTTGCCTCTCTCTACCACAACCCTCCACCCCTGCAGCTGATAACTTGCATTTTAACTTTTCCTTTCTTGAAGTTTATATGCTGGCCATCCATTAATTAAAACACATGAATACTTGTACAGTCTCATTTGGGAAGCCAAACAAAAAATGCCTGAAGCCATCCAGTCTGAAATCTGTATGCGCCCATGCGCGCACACACATACAGACACACACACACACACATACACACACACACACACACACACACGGGGAGGGGGGGACAGAGAGACAGACAGAGACAGAAATAGAGACATAGAGACAGAGCAAATGAGTGTGGAGCTGCGATATGACACAAAGATAGCTGAGTGATACCAGCTCATTGCATACTAACATATTCTGTGCATGCATGTGCTTGATGCGATAAAGCACTGAACACTATGTGCTTTCACACTTTATGATTTTTTTTTTAATATAAAGCTCAGTGAGATCAGTGTCAAATTTTTAAAAACTTTAATCTATCTCTTTGATGCTAGCAAACCAGACTCGTGAAGCTTTGGGTCCGGTACCATCTGTGTCCAAGGGCAAATACCCCTTCTCCTTGCCATGTGTAAACCCCACCCATGGAAAGGCTCCAAGTCTTGAGTGATGATCACTTCCTCTGGGCAAGAGTACGAAGAATAGAGTAAATCTAGCAGGAGTAGTAAATCCCCACAGACATAGATAAGTACTTGAGGTCAGAGAACTGCATCGTTTATAGTTTGTCTACATACCAGACTCATTAATACAAAGAGTCATCTTAGCAGTAGTGGTTGCAGTAGCAAAAATAATACAAAGAAGTTGGTCTTAGCCCATCCTTTATCAGCTTTCACCATGGCTAGGATTCGGGGGTGTTTCTTTGAGAAAGTAATGTGAAATTATCTCTCCTGTTTGTGCTTTATTTCCAGTTCCTTTACCCACCCTCATAAAATGTGTTTTGACCTTCAAAACTCTTGCCTATAGGAATAAAACTATAAGATATTAGGAAGAAAAATGAAAACATCATGGGGAAAATCTATATGTTTATCCATTTAAGTTGTTTCCCTAGGGGACTTTGAGAATACTTTAACATTACAACCTTCTTTTTTGCCTTTTCTGAAAAAAATTTTTTTTTTGCTGTATAAATTCAGTGTACATTGTATTGTGTTACATGATTACACTTTCATACATGTATATGGTATTCATTGAGCATATCTTCCACTGCCCTCCTCTCTCCCTTTCTTCATTAGAGTTTATCCACTTGATGTGGATAGGGGAGAAGGGAAGAGCCAGTACCCCTGGCAGTATTCTTCTTGACAGTCCATACCCATCAAGTGAGTGGAAAGTACCCAAAACCCCATTTTCAGAATTGTGTCCCAGCCTCTGGCTCCTGAAGAAAAACCAGTGTGGTTCCAATGTGGGGCGGGAAGAGTGGTTTGCATTGGCACCAGCCTTGCGGGTGCTTTGGGGCTGGGACGCACACAGCTGTGGGTTACAGATGCTTGCTTTCCAGTATTAATGTGGCCAGCATGTGAAACCATGGCACCCGCAATACTACACAAAGGTCCACGCCTCTGATAGTTTGAGAAATAACTCCCAGCTGAAGAAATTCTTCCTTGAAGGTCTGAAATAAACTTCAGAACAGAAGGTCCTCTTTCAGAAATGGTAGTATGGGCCATGAGGTGCCTGGTGATGTTGGACTGACATTAGGGACTGCATCATAGGTACCCAAGGGCTAAGGAGATTTAACCAGAAATACGGAGGTCGGGGGGCGGGGGGGTGAGATAAAAGCTCCTTTAAACCTTTGGTTAATAACTTCTGGTTTCCATGCTGCGCGTGTAACGCAGACCTTCTACACACACTCAAGTCATTGTGTAGTTTCTTTGAGATAACTAGTGTAAAGCATTAGTAGAAGTTGTCACCTGGCCTGAGTTAAGGTATGATAGAGATGTCGCTACTGATTTTGATTTCCCTGAACTGTCCCTGAGGAGGTAAGAATCAGAGGCCCGTATATACAAAACAAAACAAATGAGTATGGGATTGGGTAACAGAACGTTGAATAATAAAAAATTACCTTCAGGACATAAGACTTTCTTTTTTCTCACTTGAGTGGTGTGTTCTTTCTTTTAATAGTATACTTGAGAGAGGATCTTCCATCCCCCATTGTTAGCGAGAAAGTTTTCTCATGCAGGTACGCTTTCCAACGAAATAGTTGCACACAAGTATCCAGAAGTTAGTTTATTGACTCTTATTGCGTTTCTGAGCATCTAATAAATAATGTATCAGCCTGATGGATATGTGGCTACCTAACTATGGCGCATGAAATATGCACTGTTTCTCTAATACACTGTAGGGAGACCTGTTTATAAAGTATTTAGTATTGGTTTTATAATGCACTGTTGACAACAGGAGACCGCGAAGCTCAAAGATCAATCTCCTTCTGGCCCACAGTATTAATGCTACTTTATAAAGCTATATGACAGGTCACTTAGACAGTGGTCCTTTCAGAAAGGACTCTGTTAGGAAGGCTGGTTGTAGTGGCTGCCAACACAGCAGATAAATGTCTTTGTCCATGTTCCTGAGGAGGGTCCTCGGTGGCTCTTGATACTGGCCAGGTGATGGAACTCTGCACTTTCCTGGTCTCTAGAGGGATTCTGGGCTAAAACTGCTGGGCTCTACTAATGCACCCTCAGTAACTGGGTGGAGAGATGATGTGACTTTGGATCACGTGGGGATTAGGTGTGGGGGTGGGGTGGGGGGGAGACTTAGCCCCCTCATCATTGTCTCATGTTTGCTAATGAAGCAGTACTCTTGGGCATCTCCTTCCTTCCTTCACTCAAATCACATAGTGATATAACGTAAAATATTTCAGTTTTTGTTTGCTTTGGGGAATTTCTTTAGCCAATAGTAAGTTTACAGCCATTTAAAAAAGATGCTCCATAAACACTGAGAATTGGGGTATGGCTAAATAAAGATCAAATGATTTGATCTAAAATATATTCTCGGTATTTTTTACTTGAACTTATTACTATGGGAATGTATGAAATGATTATAGTGTCCAAAGTTGTGTTTCCTACTGAGCTTTATGTTCTGGAGAAAGTCATTGGTCTCTGCATTAAGAACATCTTCCTGGTTCTAAGTATTCTAGTTTTCAATGTCAAAATCCCCCACCCCTCCCAAAATGAAAAAAAAAAATCCCTACTCCTAACTACACTGTTATTTTAAAAATTTAAAGATAAATCTTTTAGAGAGAATGTGTCTGTCTGTCTCTGTGTATGTATGTATCCCCTGGAACTGTACACAGGAAGTTGTGAGGCATCTCTCGTAGGGACTGGGAATTGAACTTGGATTCCATGCAAGAGCAATATGTGCTCTTACCCACTGAGCCGTCTCTAGCTCATTGCATCACCTTGACCCCAGTGGACTGGGACGATACTTTTAAAGTATTTTTCGGAGCCAATCCTGACAACTTTCTGCCATTTTGCTTTTCTTCTGCTCACTCCTCGTTGGCTCTGACCTTCATTGTACGCTTTTCAAGTAGACATCCCTTTTCTCTTCTCTAGCTGTTCTCTAGATTGTGATTTTAACTGGACTCTTAATATCTGTGTTTTTTAAACATTAAGTGTATTTATTATTGTTTTAAGTAAAATATAATTACATCATCTCTCTCCATTCCTTTTCCTTCCTCCAACAACTTCCATGGCCCCACCCTCACTCCTTCTCAAGTTCCTGGCCTCATCTTCTTTAATTGTTACAATATGGCAAGGCCTGAACAAGGACAATGTGAAAAGTGGAAGAAGGAAATCTCATGGAATCCCACCCCCAGACAAAAATCTGCAGGCAACTAAGGGATGTGGGTGAAGTTGTCTTACCCCAAGAAGGTGCCCTTAATTGGTTATTCAACACCAAGTAGTCAGTTCCTGAAATCATGTACATGCAAGCAATACCAAGTGGACCTAGCAGGTTCTATTTCTATATTGACACACAGGCACACTGACACACAGCCTCTCTCTCTCTCTCTCTTCCTCTCTCCCTTCCTTCCCTCATCACACATACACACACACACACACACACACACACACACACACACACACACACACACTTCCTGCATTTCTTTTTTTGTTTTTCTTTTTTGAGACAGGATTTCTCTGTGTAGCCCTGGCTGTCCTAGAACTTGCTTTGTAGACCAGGCTGGCCTCAAACTTGCATATCTGCCTGCCTCTGCCTCCTGAGTGCTGGGATTAAACGCATGTGCCACCACCACCTGGCCACAATACCTGCATTTCTTTAACCATGGAACATTTTCTATATCATTTCTTTGGTTTCTGAGGGACTTTTTTCCCTTCAGGGAACCTTTTCATTTGTGTTCTTATCACATTCTCTCCGAGGACCCTTTATATCATTTTCCCTCTGGCTTAGATTTTCAATATCCTTTTCTTAGCTGGCTTTGTCCCCTTTGCTTACTGTGGACTTTTAAAAAAACAACCTCCTGTGGTGGAAAATAAACTGTTTGTTCCTAAACACACTTCTACCGCTAACTTTTTATCCCACATTTCTCTTGTTTTCTTTCCAAATTCCTCCAAAGAATATACCATTTCTGCCTCTTTGTTTTTACAGATTATGTCTTTCTTACCTCCTCTGTAATATGGATCATATATACCTGTTATTGTACCAAAACAACTCACATGACACAGAAATTCATAAAGGTGAAATGTTTTAGTCACAAACGTATATTGGGAATTATATATTAAATATACATTTATTCAAAGTAACAAACTAATAACAAACACATCTGAAGTATTTTGTCATTCAGATTACATCACATACTACCAAGTCACGTGTCCTGATAGATGTAGTCAAACCTACATTTCTGCTTACTACTAAATTTCTATTATTGTATTGTATAGTATTATTTAAAACTCCCAACCATCTTATGTTTCCCTTTGTAATTCAGAAGAGGAATATTACCTTCTCATTCATAAGCATAAGTCTCCCCAAAGATACTCACCATAGGCAGGTTCTCCCCCCCCCCCCCCCCGATGGATCCAACTGTGGTAACTTCAGTATTCGTCTGTTTTCTGGACTTTCTTCTGGCTTAGTTATCTGCATGTAGTTACCTCAAACTGAGCTGGACCTTATTCTCCTAAATTACTTCATTCTGGTTTCTGTAAGAGGTGTGGCCAGTCAGATCTCTAGTGTCACATTGACTCTTGTTACATATTTTTAAAAGATTTAATTTTATCTGTAATTATGTGTGTGTGTGTGTGTGTGTGTGTCTGCATCTTGTGAGTTGGGCGTATATGTGCATGTGAGTGCAGGTGCCGATGGAGGCCGGAAGAAGGCATCAGATTCCCTGGAGTTGGAGTTACAGGCAGTTGTGGGCCCCTCAACAGCGGAAGTAATTTGGGCTCTCCACAAGAGCAGCATGCTCTTAACCACCGATCTGTTGTCCAGCCTCCTTCTTACCCGTGTCCTATCAGTCAGTCTTATCTCCTTAATTTTATGCTCACAATGTCTTTATGCATCTTTTTTTCTGCTAGTAGTTATGTTACCTAGTTTATTATGATAGTCCCCTAAGTGATCTCTTGGCTTCATTCTTCTTCTTTAAAAAAAAAAAAAAAAAAAAAAAAAAAGGATTTATTTATTTAATTGTACAGTGTTTCACCTTTATGTACACCTGCATACCAGAAGAGGGCACCAGATCACATTATAGATGGTTGTGAGCCACCATGTGGTTGCTGGGACTTGAACTCAGGACCTTTAGAAGAGCAGGCAGTGCTCTTAACCTCTGAGCCATCTCTCCAGCCCCCTTGGCTTCATTCTATGCACATTTTAATGTGTTGTCCTACAAGTACTTTAAAAACAAAAACCAAAAAAGGAACAGTCAACCCATGCTGCTGTTGTGTTTTTTCGTAGACCTGTCTGGTAGCGGCGGATAACAGAACAGCAGCTGAGACTGGACTGTGGGATTCTTACCCATAGTTGTGTTGTCCACACATCTTTTCATTTACTATGGCTTTGTTCATCACCCTACCTATGGTCCACTCAAACTAGATCACTTCTATAGAGGAATATTGCTAGTCTCCTGGTGCCCAGAACAAAGGCTGCATTTGCACGGACACTTTCTTCCTTTCTCCCGTGTCAGTGGGATGGCGCCCTTTCCTAAATTATGAGGATCTGCTGTTCTTGTCTTATCACATTCTCCACTTACATGTGGTCATTTTTATGCGTGACTTCCGTTCTGTGCTAAGTTACAAACTTCTTGTAAGCAGGTACCACTCACCACAGATTTCTGTAGTCGGAGTGTAAAGCTTGATAAATAGCCCTTCAACAGTGAGTAAAAGGTTTACAACGATTCTATTTATGATTAGTAGAAGAAAATGGAGTAAGTTGGGCTCTTGGCTGGAGTATAGCTTAGTGGTGGAACCGGTGTTTGCCGGCCCCCGCTTCAGGCACCCTCACAACTCTCCAAGCCCCCCACTTAAACAAAAGAAACTTGAGTGCAGTGGTGACTTACCTTAATAGAGAGTTATGGTTTTACACAAGAAGGAAGCCCTGAGTTCAATCCCCCGGTCCTGTTACCCATCAGTGAACCATTCTGTTATTCTGCCGCATTGTTTATTCTCTTACAGTTCATGTATTTAACTGTTGGTTGCTGTAAACTGTAGTGATTAACCCTTTTCCAAAGTGTTCAAGTGATCAGAGGAGTATGTTACATTGGCAGCTTTGAAGATT
This sequence comes from Acomys russatus, assembly GCF_903995435.1. Classification (NCBI taxonomy): domain Eukaryota; kingdom Metazoa; phylum Chordata; class Mammalia; order Rodentia; family Muridae; genus Acomys; species Acomys russatus. The sequence continues at coordinate 90,767,256 of NC_067138.1, read as the reverse complement.
TGATGTAACCAGTGTTTCTTTAAAACATAGTCTGAAGAGTATAGTAATTTCCTCTTTTAATCTCTCAACAGGCACGCTTTGTGCCCTCCCCGCCTCCAAATTGCCTCAGTTACAAATCAGAGGGCAGGCTTGGTGATCAAGACTGGCAAACACACTTCAAGGTCCCATGCTGTGGGGTCGATGCATCTCAACTTGAGGTATGTTGTTCTTTCCTGTTTAAGTCATTTGGATATGCGCACATTCTTTGATTGTCCTGTTGAGGTCCTTTCCCACATAATTATTCTTTGTTCCACTCTTTTACTGTGTTTCACATCATCTTCCTGTTAGAAGACGATTGTGTTTACTTGCTTCTCAACACTTTTTGCCTCTGAAGTTACTGTAGGAAGCAGAATTTTGGGGCAGTTATTTGAATGATTTTGATTATGATAAAGTGCTTTGGTTTCATCCCTCCCCTCCCGCTTTCATCTTTTTGAAAGATTTATTATTATTTTTTTTTAATTTTATGTACATTGGTGTTTTGCCTGTATCTGTGAGGGTGTCAGATACCCTGGAACTGGAGTTACAGATAGTTGTGAGCTGCCATGTGGGTACTGGGAGTTGAACCCAGGTCCTCTGAGAGAGCAGCCAGTGCTCTTAACCACTGAGCCATTCCTCCTGCCCCTCCTTTTCATCTCTTATACACATAGTTAGTTCTAAGGCTACTTATTGTCACCATCACTGTTTCTAGTAATGGCCTTGCTAGTAGTGGTAATCTTTTTGAGAATTGAAATATAATACATACTCTGTGTGTGTGTGTGTGTGTGTGTGTGTGTGTGTGTCCCAGTTGTGTTTAAAAAGCCTCCAACTGATATCCTCCACCAGAGGCCTCCACTCTTCCCATTTGAAAATTTTTAACTTGAAAAACAATCTTCAAATTATTCAAAATTTTTTGCCTCAATATTTTTTCATTTGAATGTATGTCTATGTGGATGTATGTGTGTGTATGTGTATGTATATTGTGTGTATATGTATGTGAGCTTGTGTGTGTGTTTGTGTATATATGTTCTGTATGAATGTATATGTGTGTGCTTGTGATATTTATGTATGTTTATGTGTGCTTATATGTATATGTGTATGTTTGTGTATATATGTGTTAGCATATGTGTGCATGTATTTGCATATGTATGTGCTTTGTGAATGTATGTTTGTGGGTTTGTATATGTGTTTGTGTGTGTGTGTGTGTGCATGTGTGTGTGTGTATGTGTGTGTAAAATAGTCTTGGCAATTTGAAACTCCATTCTCATATTTCCCCTTTTAAATTTTTTTTAGGTTCGAGAATTACATTTATTATTTTTAGTACATCTTTTTTATATATTAACTTCAAAGTGTTGTATTTTCAAATAATTGTAAGGTATTGAGTGCAGCCTTGTAACATGGTTTTCTTATGTGTGAGTGAATCTCAATTTTCCTTCCTGACAGTAATTTAAACTATTATTATGACATTTTTACTGGAGCTGCCAGCATCTCAGTCTGTAGTTTTTAGAAGGAAGTAAATAAAAAAATTAATTTTATCTTTACAATCCCACAACTTTCATGGTCATATGAAAGTAATTCCCCAGTGCCCCTCCATCCTGCCCCAGCCTGTTGTTTTTTGTTTTTGGGCTTTCATCCTCATAGTCACTTAAGGAAAGACACCACTGATTCTTTCAGAAGATTTTCTTAAAAAAAAAAAAAAAAAGCCAGCGACTGTAGCTCATGGTAGCAAGAAAGCTTTTGTCACTGCTTGTACACATGAAAAGATTAAAGTCATTTTTCAGCTTTTAGATCAAAACAAGGTAGTAAAATGTTTGATCTTTTGTAGGCATAAGATTCTTAGTGACCGAAGATGTTTTTTTGAACCGTGAATCTTGATTCCAAGGGATTCAGCCACTCCTTAGCATTTGTAAACTACCATATCTCCTGTACCCTCCCCAAATCTGTCCATTTTCATATTTTCATAGTATCAAAGGATTATGGCATCTGAGTGTTTCCTTGAAGTGTGTTCTGGAGCTGAGCCCCAGATTAGGGTGTCAGCAGACACTGCTCTCAGTCAGTTAGACAAGTGTCAACTGGAGTACTGTCTCTCTTTTGGGTGAAGCTTTTAGGGAATATTTCCCTATGGGGAATGTTAATGTCACTGTTTACAGTGTCTCAAACCTTGTTTAGGTGGCATCCTTTTCTGGTCATATAAAGATAATAAAGATAATTTTAATGCATCAGGTTTTCTCGGTAATATTGGTCACCATTTTTCTTCTTTTTTTTCAGTGCACAGCAGTTATTATAATTTCTGTCTAGTGCACTGATGTGGTTCGTGTTCCTGTGAGTTAACACCTGAGCATTTAGTATCCATAATGGTGTGACAGGAAACTAACTAAAAACTAAGGCATGCATGCACTTAGTTACAAAATGGACTGTGATCTTGGTCCCTGAAATCTTCAGGCTGTTCTGACCGAAGTTACTGTATGTGGAAGTGCCAACTCAGGTTGTCAAAGCCACCAGACAAAGGTATAGTTATAAACAGGAAGTAACATGTGAATTCTAATACAGACTCTGGGAGGAGAGAGGGTCACAGATTAAGACTCCAGTCAGAGATGGCAATATGATTTGTTTTCCTTCTCCTCCCCATAAAGATCCTTAAGAGAATTTTGAGTTAGCTAATTGATGGACTCTAGACCCAAATTCTTGTCTTAAAGATTTTATTAGAAAAGTAAAAGCATAGATGCCTATGTAGTTCAGATCATTTACACATGGTATTTGGTTACACTCAGTTGCTGACATGCATGCATCATCTTTTGTCTTTGTTGTTGTTTCTTTTCTTTTCTTTTTAAGACAGTATCTCACTACATAGCCTTTGTCTGGTCTGGAACTCATTACACAGAATAAGCTGGCCTCAGATTCACAGAGATCTGCCTGCATCTCCTTCCCCAGTGCTGGGATTAAAAGTTTGAACCACCGTGTCTCTCCTGCCCACACATTGTCTTTTTAACCTGAATTAAAGACTGCTTGCTACATGCATGTTTGGCTCAGTCATCTAATAAACTGACACAAGAAAAAGAATTGCTAAATAAGCAAAAAATTTCCATGTCCCTTAAACTTGGAACATGGGGATCTCCAACTACCAGATGTTACTGCTCGGGACTATTGCCTGTTGAGACAGTAGCTAGGGATGCAAAGGAAGACATTGGGAGCCAGTTGGCAGGCAAGGATTCAGGTGCAAACATAAGACAAATCTTTTTTTTTTAATTTAATTTTATTAATTTATTCTTATTACATCTCAATGGTTATCCCATCCCTTGTATCCTCCCATTCCTCTCTCCTTCCCATTTTCCCCTTACTCCCCTCCCCTATGACTGTGACTGAGGGGAACTTCCTCCCCCCGTATATGCTCATAGGGTATCAAGTCTTTTCTTGGTAGCCTGCTATCCTTCCTCTGAGTGCCACCAGGTCTCCCCATCAAGGGGACATGGTCAAATATGAGGCCCCAGAGTATGTGTGAAAGTCAGACCCCACTCTCCACTCAACTGTGGAGAATGTCCTGTCCATTGGCTAGATCTGGGTAGGGGTTTGAAGTTTACAGCCTGTATTATCCTTGGCTGGTGCCATAGTTTGAGCGGGACCCATTAGGCGAATCTTAAGTGTGACGGTGAATGTCTTTACATTAAGGAAGACAGTTCCTAGAGGCAGGCAGATCTCTGTGAGTTTGAGTTGAGGCCATGTTGGTCTACATAGTGAGTTCCAGAAACAAAACAAACAGTCAAACAAAAAACAAAACAAAAAAGATGGCTCAGAGCTTGATCTTAAGAGCTACATTTTTAATCTCCCCTCCTTTCTTTTCTCTACAACATGCACATAAAGTACAGTATTATTTCCTCTGTGTCTGTGCTTGTGTATTCATCATGTGTGGCTTTCTATGTTTTAAGGGAGACCTGTATGTTACTGTCCTTTTATCAGATTATAACTGTGAATTAATGAAAACAATCAACATAAGTAACTATATAATTACAAAGCAAACACAAAAAGGTGAAAGTTGAAATTATTACGAGTTTTACTTTTTTTTCTTACTCTATATAGTGAATCAAAAATTGTTCCTCCTTAACTTTACACAGAAAAAGAAACTCAGCACAGGAGATTAAGGGTGGCAGGTTTCAGAAGGAAAAAGGCTACTGTCAACTTTCTTCCTTTGGAATATGGAAATTTGGGTGGATTATCTGTTCAGAGGAGTTTTCCTTTATTAATTCTTTCTCTCTCTTTTTTTCCACTTAAGACATCTGTTAACATTTCACACAGACCAACAGATGTTGCAAAGCAAGTCCCACACTTTGTTCTCAAGAAAAATGACATTTCCTCAATTGCCTGCCCCACCTCTGTGACTGAGTCCAGCCGGCTGCTCCTGCATAATTTGCATACATTAAGTTATGCACCCTAGTGCATTAGGAACCTGAGCTTCAGCGTTATTTCCTATGTTAAAGTTGCATTTGATTAGTGACTAGTTTACATGTTGCTTTAGAGTTCTGAGAGGGAGGACATTAAAGCCTCCTTTGAGAACATCAACCTGATTCTCTACATTGAGGTCAGAAAGCCAGTTAACATTTTTTTTTTACCCTATAAAATACATGAATTACAAAAAGCTTGAATTGTTTCGCCATGAGGAAGTGCTGATTGTCATGCGACGTGGAGCGTCATTTTTATTATTTTGGCAAGAACAGGGACAGTTTTGTCTTGACAAGCCATTAGATGAATACCAGCGTGTGTCACATGAAAAACCACTGATCTTTAACCCAGCTCTGTACTTAACCAAGCTTTGGAAATGAATAGTGAGTAAGGGAAGGAGCAGAGGCCAGTATACTGTCATCACAGATCACAGAGTCTGCTAACAGCTGCTGAACTGAACCGAGGGAATCGCAGGTATTGCTCTATAAGCCATCAGAAGTCCTGGGGATACCTCCTGAATTGTGTACACAAACCATACATTTATTTTATATTTACTCAGGGTTTACATTGTTGCAGTCATAGCTATGAGAAGGAAAAAGAAAAGAAAAGGGGGAGGGGGAGCCCTCAAGCGCCTTTTCTCAGTGCAGTGTTTGAGTGTCTCAGCACAGAGCTGTAGCCTTTATGGAGCTTCTCTGTTTCCAGTCACAGAGTGACAGCAAGCAGCAGTGCCTTCTAAAGAAATTCCGTACTAAGAAGTCAAGGGAGGCTGGGTGTGGTGGATGGCACCTTTAGTCCTAGTACTGGAGAGGCAGAGGCAGGCAGATCTCTTAAAGTCAACCTGGTCTACATAGTGAGTTCCAGACCAGCCAGGGCTACATGCTGAGACCTTTTCATTTATAACATGAAGAAAAGGAAAAGATGAATTCTTTCCCCCTTTAAAACAAACAAACAAAGAAACAAACACAATAAACAAACTAGTCTACTCCAAAACCACAGGCAAAACAGCATTTTTTTTTTTTTTTTTTTTTTTTTTTTGCACACGGTCCTTCAGTAATTTGTGGCTAACTTTTGCATCAATGTGTAGTTTTTGAGAAAATAAAAGGAAAGACCCAATTCACCTCACTACCAAAATACTGAAAAGATAGTAACATTTTAAGCAGACGCGTGTGAGAATTATTGCTTACAGAGCTAACAGGAAAGAACACACACTCTCCTCTGTTGGTGGAGCTGCACTGCGCCTCCCTATAGTCTTGTGGCCCCACACTAACTGAGATACAAATTCTCTGTAACTAATTGGATCTCATTGAGGGTACATTCACAGTGTATAGTTACGTGCAAAAAGGTTTTTAAAAGTAAGAATTTCCTGCAATCACCACTTTTAATTACTACTCAAATTATGTGCATCTAGTACAGGTTTAGTATATATGCTTGACTGTTTAAAATATTGCTTAGAAGCATGACTTATGAAATGTTTGATAATGTACCAGCTAAAAATTATAGGAACAAATGTTTAACTGTAGC
>NC_067138.1:90613786-90756286 GCF_903995435.1 Acomys russatus | reverse complement strand
GCACCAAAGTAGTACTGACAAATACACTGGGATGTTAGATAGATGGCGATTGTTTAAAGATTGGTCTTGCCCCACTCGTTAAAAAAAAAAAACAAAACTGCAACTGCTGTTTAATAGACGTCTTTTGTATATGAGAGTTCGCGGAAATTGAATACTTTGGGGTAGGTTTTTAAATGTTTGGTAATGACGTAAACAAAACAGTTTGCAAAGCTGTAAACTGTCACAAGTTTAGAAATAACATTTGCCAAAGCCTGCACAGAGCCTGGCTCTTATAACATTTAATTGGTAAACAGTTTTATCAACCAGTTTTAGATAGGAGAAATGTATCTGAATAAGGTGTATTTTGACATCCTGTAGAGGGACCCTGATAACTGCTGATACAGTAAGCTGGGATTTCAATGCAATCAACATAAACCCAGTAAGCAACTCTTTATGTACAATCCCATTCTTTCTCGTGAAAAGTTCGTTTCTTGTCTGGCAGAGATGCTCCTTGTCGTTTCGGGAGTGCTTTGCAAGGTGTTTTTTTCAGAAGCACTTCTCTGCCTGGGTGGCTCTCTTGTGGCTGGAACGGTGCGTTTTTCACTAAACCTTTGAACCTAATAACGTGCTCCACGTTAAAATTTAGATACCACCAATCAGGGGTTTCCTGAGTTAGTGGAGTGTGTATGCACACGCATGCCTCGGAAGGTTAGATTGCTTTAGGTATTTCCCCCTAGTGAAAAAAGAGTTAATAAAACAGATAGAGATAATGATCAATTGATAAATGGCTATTGAACCACATAGATGGTGTTATATTGCCTCTTTGGCACTAGCCCATTTCCAAGTAGATTTGCATCTAAGGAGACTTTAAGTGGTGGAAAACATTTAAGATTAAAAAAAAAAAAAAAAAAACAAAAAACAAAAAAAACAAATTACACACCAAAAAAAAAAAAAATTGGTCAGAATTAGGAAAACAATTGAAATTTCTCATAAAGAAAGTTGTATGGTCAGCCTAGCATGGTGTTTTCTGGGCAGCTGTGTGTGGGGGCTACAGAGATATATGTGTTTTGTGTGTACTTGTATGAACGCATGTGTGTGTAGTGAGCATCCGTGACGGTGTGAGGAGAATAAAGGTATAGGGCAGGCCTTGAGGCTTAATGCTGCTGTCTATTAAATAGACGATAAAACAAAGGATAAAAACCGCAATTTAAAAAATGTTGGCGATTGAAATATTTCACTGTAGTTTCTTTACTATCTGTTGCTGTTGTTTTGGTGTAGTTAGTGCTGTGTAGCTTCCATTTGCTTTCACAGTTACTACATATGTGCCTTCTGTGCATTTTGGAAGTCATGTAAAAGGGAGTATGAGTTTACATGTGTGTATGGGCTTTTCTTCCTCTTTCAAGTTGACATTTTAGATTGTGTAAGCTTAATTTCAAATTCTGTCTAAATGTAAAAGCCTGCATGCTGTGATTGTTTAATGTGTTTGTTTTCCTTGTGTGTGATGTGCATCAGCAGTGCTGCTTCAGCCGTGTGTGTGTGTGTGTGTGTGTGTGTGTGTGTGTGTGTGTGTATGTAAAACATTTCCTGAAATGCTATCGCTTAACGTCAACAATTTTGAGGGATACTAGTGTCAGTACCCACCTTAAGCCAGCTTTTGCTAAAGATAAAAGTTTTTCTGATTTGATCAAGTATGCAGAATTCTTTGTATCTAATTTTTTAGGATAAAAAAGGGCTTATCTGTGTGATTATTTCAGTTTCTAAGTAAAAATTCATCTCATGAAGTGAATAAAATTTATTGCAGTTTTTCACAGTTTTTAAAAAAAATAGTAGAATAAAAACTTACATTTCATTGACTGCCTCAATAAGCATTGGACAGGACTGACTAGTAGAGCCAGTTTAAGCTGTTTAGAGACCAAGCTGTAGAGAACTCACCACATATGGTGTTAGCTACAGAAAAATGTATGCTTGGGAGTATCTGAAGCACACTGAAGTAGAATAATCCAGGTCTGTGTCTTCTGAAGGTAAGCTAGGAAAGGATAGAACAATCTGGATCTTGCATTTCTCATGCATGAAGTTAGATTTCCGTAAATGTAAATCTTTCCTTTTATCTAATATTAACAAATGGTTTAATGGTCCAAAGACTTGGTCTCATCGGAATTAAGTATGTTCTCCTTAAAGCTTTAAACATGACTTCTTGACTTCATTTCCCTACCTTACATTATTTTCTCTAATGTTAAAGTATGATTTTCTTTTTTGCTTGAAAAATTATTTTCTTCTAGACAGCTATTTGATAACATTGAAAGGTGCAACTGTTGACTTTTGTAACTGAGAGTTCTGGATTCAGTTTTGATCAGTTACAAATTGATAATGTCCCAAAACCATTTTCTCTTTTTCCTTATCTCCTATATAGCCCCAGACCTTATTTTCCTCAGTAGATACGGATAAGGTATTGTTACAAAGAGAAGTGGGGGGATGGTAGTGGAGAAAGGAGCTTGCTTTTGGAATTTTTTTTTTTTTTTAAATCAGAGGTTGAACGGTAATTTTCTCCATATTTTGTACATGTCTGTGTATTTGAGGAAGTAGCAAGTAAAATCTTCAGAGCTTTCCCCAAGAGAAGATATAGTGTGATTTGAAACCTTTTTAAGAAATGACACTGTACAGGTAATGGTGATAGTGTACTTTTCACATATTACCAGAAGCAGTTATACCTTTTATTATTGCTGAGGTATATTTAACCTGTTTCAAATAAAATGCAGATCCCTTAATAACGCCTCTTTTCAGAGTAGAGTGAAATGCTAAGTTAGCATTATAGATGACTCTGCGCGCGTCATTATGTAGCAATTTAGGATTCACCCAATGATGTAACAAAATTAACAACATAATTTCATTGTGAAACTGTGTCTTATTAAAGAACAACTGTCTGACATTCTCGTGCAGTTGCTTTGTTTAACTTCATGCAAATATTATTAGTAGTGACATTTTTCTATTGTGCATTAGACTCTCATTAGCATGATGTGTTAGTTATCACCAGAGAAATCATTTCCTAGATAGGTGAGGGACAAAATCAAGAAAGCAAAAAAATTAAATCAGTCATTTACATTAATACCAGACCATCTGCTCACCAGAGATATGACAGAGCAAACTTTTGGACTAGTATAAAACCTAGCACTTTTCTGAGAAATGATTAAAAATATGTAAGAAATATAAATAACATCTTTGGAATCCATTTACAAGAGTGCTCAATACAAATTTTCCCTCTAGGAGTCTTTTACTGTATTCAGTTCATGAGGGCAAACACAGTTTCAGTCATAGGATTTGTGTTTAAAATGAAAATGATGGGGATCCCCCCCCCCGCCGTCTTTCAAAAATAATTGGAGCATCACTAACAGTTTAAAGATTAACATACAGCATTGCTTGTACGTCAGATGTCTAAACTATGTTCTGTGGCTGGTTCTTTTTTATAGTTCATATAATATATTTGTATTCTAAGGCTTCTCCCTCAAACTACACATCCTTTTTAACATAGGATGAATAGTCTTGTTTAATCAGAGCCATGAGTAAGGTAGTTGGAAGTCAACAGACTTTGAAAAAGCCTTTCATGGCCAGGCAGCTCCCATCCCTAGGTTCCTTGCTCTATTTTCTTGTCCTTCCTTTTTGAACATTCCCTTCTTATAGTTGGTGTATTTGGGTACCTGTGTCTGACTTAACAGGGATTGACTTGACAAAACTTACCCGTATGCAAAATGCCTACTTGTATCTGGTGGGAGGTAGTGTTAGCTTGTTGAGTTAGCATTCTGTACCTTTGTGTCAGTTGCTCTAAACTGGAAAGAGGACGTGCTTTATTTTGAAATGTTAATTCTAGGTGTATGCTGAAATTGAAATGTAACCCTTAACGTTCATTTTAATATTACAGCATATTATAGCACACAAGTAGGACTATTTGGATAATTGTTACGGTAGTGTTGAAATTGTAGCAAAGGGGCAAGTACCTGTGTTTCAACCTTTACTTCCAAGTTTATGTTAACATCAGACTTCTCCTAACAGGTGGCATATACTATGTAATGAAGTGGGAATATAGTAGGCCTTGTCCATGTGCTATTTCATGTGTATGTTATTGTAATAAAGCAAGCACAAACATATTCTCAGATGTGTGTACACATGTATGAACTCATTCATAAATTTAAAGCTTATTTCTAACATGAATCACATAAAATGATCCTGAGCATAGTTAGGGATCATTTTGATTTTTTTTTTCATTCTTTCTGTTATCTGTAAACACATTTCTTGTGTTTATGTAATTTATAAAGCCTTTTTCCAAGATGAGTCAAGTAACTGCAATAGAAAGCTAATTCAGTGAAGAATGGATGTCTATACTTTTAGTATTTATATTTCTAAGTGTATCTTTATATTCACTGAGAGATCCAATTGTATATAGCAACAGATATAGAGACTGATACAACAGAACAGACCCAAGGCTTCCACTACAACATAGCTTCAAACTCCTGTGTCAGGGATAGGAGCCATGACAGTTCCTCCCTTCCTAATTAGATGCTGAGCAAGGCATCTCTGGGAAGTTAGGGCAAAAGTGAGTGGGTCACAGCCAAGGCAGGATTGCAAGGATTCCAGTGATAGTGAAAGCATTCAAGTTTGCCAGGTCGCTGTGACACAGGGAGCTGATTCCAAAGGAACAGTCCGTTACAGATAGTGAGATGGCGTCATAGACTTCAGTGAAAAACAAAACGTAGGATCTCTTCTTTCCTACCTTATACATTGCATACACTTCTTTAGAGGGAGACACAGTGGTACTGCTGTGGTCTGTCTTCAGTAAGCACACATACATAATGCTTGTCTACACCTAATTTGGTAACCTGGACTAGAATATATATATATATTTAAAAGAGCCTAAGGAGAAGAAATTGAAATTTGCTTTTACCCTGTATTCATGAGGGAACTATAGTGGTTAAGTTGTTTTAGGTGCTAACTGTGATAACTCCTTTTCCCCCAGGGTATAGTGAGGGAAAACTGAGTCGTGGGATACCTTTCTCAGTGAACATTGTTGTTGAAGACCATGGGATATAACGGTCCCAGGAGTGTTCTGTCCTGTGGAAGGGTTGGAGCTTGCTGTGATGTGTGCGGAGGCATGAGTTGTGCTCTGTGTGCACATCGGTTTCTGCCTTTCCTGATCCACGCTTGCTGATCACCAACCTCTGTCCTCTAGGCTTTGGCCAGAATAGCGTGTGGAGAATAACGTAGGGGATGATTGATGTCACTCACATCTGCCAAAGCTGATGCCGTTCTGATTTCCAGAAGCGCAGCTGGCATCCATATTTTCCTAGGTGCCCCTCATCCCCCTGAAGCACCTGGGAATTAGAGGCAAACGGGTGTCGAATACCCTCTGGGGGAACTTTGACTTCCGTTAGTTTTAGAGAAGTCAAGGAAGAGATACAGAACAGGAGCAAGCGACCCTTAGGTCCTGTTGTGTAAGCAAAATAAGTAACAGGAGGAGTTTCCTGTAGAAAATTAGCTAGTGAAAATACAGAGGAAATAGGATGAAAACTTTACCCCAGGAAGAAAAAGAACATGTACAGATGACATCACTAAGGGGTGCTTGGATCTGTGACGTCAGCCCGCATTTTCCCTTGAGCCTGGCTTGTACAGCATCTCCCCCCGCCCCGCCTCCCAGGCTTGAGCGCATGTTTAGAGACTAGGAAAAATAAACGTATTGATTTTTTTTTTTAATGTGAGGCTCCCCTGTAGGAAGCCTCACAGGTTTCATAGTGTCCATTCAACCCTCTGGTGAAGCACGCATGACTGGAGCTGACCTGGGTAAGGACAGAGTTCAGGGTCCTCTTGCTGGACACAGCACACAGCATTTTGTGCCACGGAGTGCAGAGATGAGAGAGCGTTGCCTCCTGCAGTCAGAGTCTTCCTTAATGGGGATACTACAGGAAAACAATGCATTACTCAAACCGGCGAGTTCAGGAATCAAATTCTCAGCTTATTAATCATCATTCCAATTAAGAAAAAGAATTGATCCTTTAACTACAATATAATGTCCTTTTGTTGTTCTTTAATTAAGCCCATCAGTTTTTCATTTCTCTCTGTAAAGGAGAAATAATGTTGAACTATAGGAAGCTCCTCATTGAAACCACTGACTCCCTGTAGCTCAGCTGACATCTTATCTACCGGTCTTACGAACTGTAGTGTTACTTTGTTACTGTCTTTAGAGATTGTGACAGAGATGGGTCTTGAGTTATGAATCTTGTTCCTGTTTGGCTGATAGACGTTTACTTAGTGGCCTAAGTACAAAGTTAGTTTGTTCCTATTTCCTGTTTCCTTTCACATAGACTTAATTTCTTTCTTTGTTCTCCTCTCCCCTTGTTTCTCTCATTATAAAATACTGCCTCTTTTTTGCTTAGTGGAAAGGAATTAAAATGTGTTAAAAATAACAACCATAGAAGAAGGTGTCCTTTTGCAAATGTATCACTCTGAGAGAAGTTCAGGAATGTCCTGCTATCCTTACATGGTGTCCATGACAGGACTGCCCTTGTTTTAACACAGAGGAGTGTTTTGTTTTGTTTTTTGTTTTTGTTTTTTAATCTGGGGGTGGCCAGGGACCTAGGGCTTTCCACTCAGAGGTTTGCTGATGCACGTCCAGTTTGAGCCTTAACTTACACGGGAAAGATTGAGCCAAAGGTTTTTGTTTTTTGTTTTTTGTTTTTTTTCTTTTTCCTAAAAGTTATTTTCAGATTTATTATCTTACAGACTTGGACTTAACACCACACAAGGATGTCTTCTTAGAATCAGGAAAAGGTATAAAGAACAGGGCAACCAGCAGAAGATGTGATGGAGGTAAACTGCACCTAACAAGAGCTCAGACGTTGAAAAGAACATTTGAAATGACAGCACAGCCAAGCATAAGCCTGGTATTATGAAACAGCACCTAAACCATGTGCTGTACACATCATGTCAGGATTCATCCCTGTTTTGCATTGAGTGAGTTTAACTCATTGTCTTAAAAAGGCATGGAGATTGTTAAAAATAACAAGATTTAAAAAAAATAGCAAGATTAAAAATTCTTGTAAACTGGAAGGATACATCTTCCAGTATTTACCTGATGTGTTTGTGTGTGACTGTCATGGAGCTTTCAACTTTATTAAGGTGCATCTTAGTGGCTATTGGTTCTCTAGACAATTCTTCAGGATTTACATTTGATGATCATAGTGTCTGAACTGGGGGCTTGAAAAGAAAAAAACAAAACTACAGGATAATGAGTATTTTACCTGACAAAAATAATTACTTTCAGCTGGCTTAACATAATAACAAAACTAATATTAAAATGAGTACCTCCATTAGCAGAGTTTTAATAATGTTTTTTTTTCCCTTTCCTTCCATTACAATTAAAAGCAAGGAAGATGTCATTGAGTTATGTGATTAGGATGGCTTTTTGAGACATCTGGTCAGGCATGAGTAAAGAGAACTGCCCACTGATGTGCCCTGTGCCAGTGCCAGAGGGCAATGGTCAGGGCTGCTACGTTGTAAGATATGGTGGCATTATATACTGAGCTTATTCATGTGAGTGTCCCTGCAATGTGCATGCCTGCAGGCATGATGACTCTTGACCTCCTGTCGAACCTAATGCAGGCCCAGCTAGGTTACTAGGGCAATGTGCAATATTGTTCTTAGTTTGTCCTTTTCTGTTTTATATATATAAAGATTAGAGTACCAGATAGAACTGAAACTGAAGTCCTGCTCGGGACTCTGGGGACAAAATCTTACTGTTTTTCTATAGAAAATGTTACGAATCTCATATTGCCATGCAATTGTGTGTTTTTAAGTGATGTGTAGACACAGAGGCAGTGCAGGCCTGTTATATTGTCTGGTTGGAGACGTTTAAGTGGCTTATTTTGGGTATGTTGAGCATTTGCTAATTGCTGCCTCAAGTGCAAGGAGTATATGAGTGTATATACAGATGGACCACCCCAAAAGAGCAACCCCACTCTAGGAATAGCATGGTGCCTTACATTATATAACTTTGTGTTCCTGAGCACCCTCCACCCCCACACCCCAATCCTGTGCTATGGGTGAATGTAGAGCCTCAGAGCTATGAGCTTAGCTTTTTAAACGAAGCTCAGCGTCACTCCTTGAGAAATAGTGTGGTTGTTTCTTGTTTTGTGAATTGCTGGTTTCAACACCCAGAGAACTGCAGTTTTCTGGAAGCAACTGCCGGGTTTTTACGTTTTAAATTTTAAGTAAAAAGTAAACTAAGAAAGAGACAGCACCATGGGGATATGAACTCACACCTGCGGTGCCCTGTCTTTTCCCTTAGCCTTACCTTGTTCTCCTCAAGAACTTTGGCAAGTGATCATGGGAGAGAGAATGAGTCTTAAGATACATTACCAGTGTCATTATGTGCTGCACAGTATGTGATGGAGAAGAGTTTTCTCCTTTTTCTTTATTGTAAGTTATTCAAGAAAGAGGATGGGAAGTGTCAGAAGTCCAACATCTGGGAGGGCTTGTTTCAGTAGCAGCCTGGAAACCTGAACCCTGGCTTCATACAGGTGAGATGTGTTATGGGAATAAAGGCCTTGTGCATTTAATGAACCCAGCCTGCCTGTCAGCTTGGTTTTTCATGCACCATTGTTGTTCAAATAAGGAAAAGAGAGTCTTCACAGCCTGTGGTGAGATTAGAGTAATGAAAATGAAGTGTTAATCTGTTGATAGGAAGCACATCCCATATCCTACATCCCCGCCACATTCACGCATGTATAATATATTCCAGGTTCTCTCATGGCCAGAGAAGCCTGGATGTTCATTATATTAAAAACACTCTTTTGTTGAAAGCGAGAAGTTGGCGGCTCTGACTGTGGGTAAATAGCTACTCTATACAATTTCTTAATAAAGCAAGGGCTCCTGGCCTCCGAAGACTCTGATAACCTGCTGCTCTTGTGCTGCGTGTTCTGCATGTCTGATCTGCAGAGTGTCCTGATGACCCCAAGTGGAGGCTGCATTGGGACACCCTTTTGTAGGAATTAGTGACTAATAGGGGAAAGGGGTAGTTGAAGGACAGCAGTATTTTTCTCTATATAAATAAAGATTAAATAAAATGAAACATTCATTATTCTCTGTTTGTTTATCATCTTTTAAAACAGTACATTGTAAAAATGCAGCAAGATTGGGACATTGTACGTGCAGATGTGTTATGATATGAGCCTGAAGGGTTAGTGAAGGGGGTAGCTGAAGGCTTGGGAATCAAGGAGGAGAATTGTCTTTTCTTCATAAAGCTATCATGGAATGACATAAAAAGAAAATTACAAATACTGCTTTTCTAGAATTACTATTTTACATTTTTACCGTTAAACACTAATTATTAAAGAAATAATACTTATAAAGCCAAAACAGGGTTAGTTTTACACTACAGCAAGGTGTTTTAAAGAAGAAAATGGTGAACGCTTGTTCAAGGCCCTTTACGTAATAGCATCAGTTAAAGAAGCATCTTAAGAACTGATGTGGAAAGAAGTACAAAAGGGGAGGGAATAGATAAATTAATAAGTGAGTTCCAGGTGTCTGTTTATAATTGCTCAAATTTCAAACATAATAGAAATTAAGGAAGAATGTTTCCCATAAGGAAAGCATCACTGCCGTTTGGGTATCAACCCAAACTACATTCATGATGCCCACACTTAGCATATTTTCTGTTTTCCTATTCACCTAGGAGTTAGGGACTTCAGTATGATCATTATAATTTTGTCAACTGTTTAGAGCTGTTAAAGTTATTCAGAATCAAGAAAAATGGGGATTAGGACTGATTGTAAAGTATATTTAGCATATGCTCAAGGATTCCTTTCTTTGAGGAAAAATTGAAAGAAAAACCTTCTTTATAGAGAGGAAACATCCCATTAAAAATAATCTCTCAAGTATATGGCGTGATTATAAAACAGTATGCCACAGTTGATCTAAGTCTTACTCTGATAATTTGATATATGACTGATCATAGCCTACTCAATAAAGTCTGTTTGGAGATCTAAGTTTCTCTTGGCTACAGTAATTAGCTAGAGATAACCTCTTTTTAATATGGTTGGATAAAATGATAAGTAGAGCATTTTAATTTGTTTGTAAAATTCACTAATAGGTTCAAATGCCGAGATGTTGTGGTTGATTATGAACTGTAAATACAATTTCTGCATTTCCTTTCGGTTAAAAATAAAGGCAAGTCAAAAGAAAGAAATGTGTGGTGACTTTGTTGTAGACATCTGCTTTTAAGCAATAGCCATTTTTAAATAAATATGCCATTACTATTTGGGTCATTTGAACCCCCAATAATGACTATTTAAGTATAAATGTCAGATGTTGTCATACAAGTGGGGCCAGTAAAGATTAGTATGTGTTACGGTATTCAGGCATACTAAATGTTGACTTTTAAAATGTACCTTAAAGTCATATACTATTTTCATATTAGGGTCCATTTTCCTCTTGAGTACATGATACCTCTAGCAAGGAAGTGTAAAAGTATTGACATGAGGAGACTCAGAGTGCATACAGAGCTGAGTACCAGTTTGTATGAGCATCCTTTCTAGGCAGCAGGGAGGAATGGAGTTGAATGGAAACCCATGTAAACGTCTGATGCATCACTGTATAGCAGGGAGGAATGGAGTTGATTGGAAATCCGTGTAAACGTCTGATGCATCACTGTGTAAGAACAGGTCATTAGAGCCGGGCGTGGTGGCGCACGCCTTTAATCCCAGCACTCCGGAGGCAGAGGCAGGCAGATCGCTGTGAGTTCGAGGCCAGCCTGGTCTACAAAGTGAGTCCAGGATGGCCAAGGCTACACAGAAAAACTGTCTCAAAAAAAAAAAAAAAAAAAAAAAAAAAAAAAAAAAAAAAAAAGAACAGGTCATCAGTTTGAAATTTACTACTTAGATTTTATTTTAAATTATGATATTGAGTTTTCTTTGCTCCACGATTGTATTTAACTGGAAAAACTACATTTGGAAGTAAAGTTTGCTATCCATTGTAATTTAAGATATAAACTCATGAAATACATAAATATGAACACACATACATATATATTTTAGAATACTTGTCCTTTTTTTTTGTAGCAAGTCTACAAATTCTTCTGGAATACTTATGAAAAGGTTGACAGTTACCTAAAATACTGAAAATTAAGTTAGCAGAGTGAGCCTGGTGCGTCTGTGGTAGACCAGAAAGCTCATCTCTTAACCACTGAAATGGTAGCTCTGGGGTCCAGAGCATTGTTGCCAGGTGAGAATGCAGACCCTCTGGTTGCCAGATCACCTCCTTTTTTCTTTAATGAGAAGCCAGAAACACAATTTTTACGTGAAATTTCATGATTTTGAAATCTTGGCAACATATTCAAATATTTAAAAAACTGTGTGGTCCAAACAAAACTCATCTGTAGGCTATATTCAGCCATTGGCTGCCAGATAGAAACCTCTGTTTTAGATAATATTTTAATGGATGAAGATAATAGTTTCATTGCATGTGATCATTCATCTTGGGAATTCCCCACTGGGATGAATTGAGTTCATTTTCCCCCTGCAATTAAAACAAGTAAGTTTAGTAAATATATTTCTGCTTTTGGGTATTTTGATGTATAGCCTTTTCCTTATGATCTATATTCAAAGAAAAATTAAATTTATGGATAGAATAATGTAATATAATTATTTAATTGTAAGTAGGGATATAAAAATTTTAGAGTTAGAGAAAAATAGAATATTTCCAAATTCTAAAAAGAATCCCAGGTTTTGTCAGTAATTGATACAGATGAAAAGCTGAGTTCAACTATAAAGAGCTTTTCATCTCACCTTAAGCAGTGAATTCTTGGCCCTGAATCTTTGTGGGATTGATGTAATTTACCAGTCCAATTGATTGTGATGTCACAAGGAGGAGATAGACCACAAGGGGGAAACTTCCCCATACTAATTCGTGCAAGGCCAATAGTGTATCCCTGCTCCAGGAAAACATCATTTATATTGTATAAGATGAGGCTTTCAATGTCAGTCTATATTTTTTGAAGGTTCTCTTTAAAAGAAATAAGCTACTCATAATTGAAATTCTCCAGGTAAATCAGATATCAACATTTCCAACGGAACAGTTAATTAATTGGTTTGGATTTCAAATTGAAGGTCATCCTGTTATTGATTTTCGTGGGAACAAGAAACAAGAGCATCTTGTTAAGATGATCTGCAAATGGGACCTAGGTGTGCCTAGGGTTCTGCCCTGGGTCTTGGTCACTGTAACTGGACAGAGTCAGAAACCTACCAGAAGGGAACCTTACTGTAGGAACACAACAAGCTCTCGAGTTGCTTCCAAAACTGCAGAAAAAGCCATGGATCAGAGCAGAGACTTGATGAACTTGCTGGTCTTCCAGTAAGTCAAGTGTCTGAAACCAAGAGTAGATGGAGCCTGTGATGGAACACCTGTCTATGTTGGGACGAGGGTGGGATGCTGTGCTCAAAGAGTTCAGCATCAAAGCCACTGGGACTTAACACCTCTGGAAACCTTTCACCTGGGAGTTGGATTAAATACCTTTCATACAAGGTGAGAGAGGAACTTTAATACTAGGGAGAGCAGTAAAGGAGCAATAACCAGAAGAGAAAGTAGCACAGCCCTTTCACTGTTACTAGGCTTTATAAGAAAGCATGTTTTGCATGTTCGGTAGATAATTTTGTCTTTACCTGTGCCAGGCTTTTAAAAGCCACCCTTTCTCTCTCTTGCTGTGCTTATATACTTTGAGAAAGGTGCAGTGTCATCTTAGCTTTGTTAACTAGGTGGTAGTATACTGCAGCTTTCACTTAGAGTTCAAAGTAGAGTTCTCCATGAAATGCACGCAGTCAAAGGTAGGTCTTCCTGCTCTGCATACGCTGCAGCTGGTAATGCAGTTACCTGCGACTTCACATACCTCTGTGTAGGCACGACAGTGGCACCATCCTTCTACATTAAGACTTAACATTCCGCAGCACCATCTCGGGTTTATTATGAGCTTCAAAGCCTGCTCATCCCTCAAAGAATGTCAAGTTTAAGCATGTCACTTTGCCACAGTCACAGTTAAAAAAAAGAAAGAAAAAGAAAGCATGTCTTTTCGTGGCTGATTTTTTTCCCCAGGTGACACTTGAAACATCTCAGTTCCTTACTGAGTCCCTCTTCTGACCCATTGAATTCTGTAGACAGACCCTTTTGGTAGTGGCTGGACACTCCCTATGCATGAAAATAACATGGGTCATAATTGGTTTGAGGTGCTGAGACAACATCAGCAGCTTTTTTTTTTCTTCAGCTCTTAGAACTCCTGTCTTTGCAATTCATTCTTCACCCCAACTCCTCAACCTCCCACCCTTACCCCTGTTGGGTTTTTACAGATGTGCAGCTGGGGTGGAAAAGAACATGTAAAGTTGTAAATGTTGGGTTGGTGTTTCTCACTATAAAAGGCTAATGATAGGAGAAAGCCCATGGGGCTGCTTATCCTTATCTCACGATATACCCTTCTCTCCTGAGTGGTAAAAAGCACATACCCTTTAGGAGCTTCCTGGTTTTTCATTCCTACCTCAGTTAATATATTGTTCCTGTCTATGCTTTGCATCTCCGAGATGGAACTTGACGGACTAGTCAGCATTGCAAAGGTCACCCTAAAGCTATTGGCAGCATGTGTTGCTATTTGTTGCTGAGGAATGATAATGCGACTGTAGCAGTTAACTGGATGTATTAGACCGTGTGGCTTTCCCAGAATACTAAGCTATCTACTTAGTTCTTCTAACCACCTGATAGACTGCCCGTTCATATGGTGTCTCAAGTGCATTTTTGAAGGAATCCTAATGATATTGAAATACCAGTGCTTTGTCCACAGGATGGATAATTTATGCAGAATATATATCTAGTGTGTTGTTCTGCTTGTGTGAAAATATTTTTAAATTATTCTCATCTATTAGGGTTTTCTTTTTGTCTGAAAAGTCTGATGTTTCAGCAAGTTTGAAATTTCAAGTTTTTTTTTTTTTTTTTTTAACTTATTTACAGATTGTCTTCTAGGGTACAGTATCTTCCAGGCTTTGCTTGTTGTAAGGGGAAAATTAAAAAGTATTATTTTTCATGTTACTCCTCACAAATATCAAATGGAGAAATTACATTTTTGGTGTTAGATTTTAAGTTTATACATAGAACGTAAGTAAGTGCCGTCCATCTTTTCATGTCTTTAAATTTAGCAGTTTGCTCACTAAAATGCTACTTAAATAAATTACAACCAGAATTATAAACGAAGAGCTGCATGATCGCCTTACTTGGGTGGAGACTGTACTTGGAATAGCTTTGGTTCCAGTTGACCCCTGAGACAATTTCTGTCCACAGACAACATCTTTACCTTGGCTCTCATCTAACCGTGAGTGAAGATCTAAGGTGCTAAGGTGCCTGTGACACCGTTAATTATTTTCCCATAATCATCTATTTGAGATGAATTACTTTCTCAAATGTTTTATTAGACAGGTAGCCTTGCATTCCCTGGTTTCATTTGTTCTCATCACATTGGGTAAGCCATTTAAAGTTAGGTCTTTGGTGTCAGAATGAGAAAGTGAAGACCCAGGGAGATCCCTTAAATTAACCTTCCGGAACGTGGATAAGAACAGAGTCTATCCTGCGGCCTCGCACGCATCTGCTCACTTGTTTCTTAGGGAGCCGGACAGGTGTAACCGGAGGAGAATATGTCCCCTCTCCAAAGGGATGGAACCAAAGCAGTGCTTAAACAATTTTTTGTTGTTGTAGCAATTCAACAGTAAAAGGCAAGGGACCAAAATGCTCCAAATAGAGTGGCCAGTACTGCATTCAGACACTGAATAGTATTTGAGAAAAAGATATAGTGACAGAGCTGTAGGTTCTTTGTGGCCCAAATGTTGAAGGAACTTTTCTACGTGTACGCATACTTAGCTTACGTTAACAATCACTTCATTTTTTTCCTAGTTGACCCATTCTCCAGACCTTTAAAAAACCTTTTAAGTGGATGTAAATTCCATTTTAATTAGACAAGTGCAATCTAATACTGCAGCTAGCCTGGAATGGGGAAAACATGTTTAATACAACCCAAATCAACCATATCCAGATAATTCCCCTGGTCTTTGTAACCGTCCGTCCCCCACCTCCACAATTAAATGACCCTGTTAGTTTCAGATTCAGGAAGACATTTAAGGTCCATTTTTAAAAATGATCATCTTTTACAGGCTTTTTTTTTCCCTCTCTCTTGCGTTTCTCTTTCTTCCTTTTGCCACACAGCTGTCACTGGTATAAGGGAAAGGTTGGGGGGAGGGGAAGAGGAGGAAGCCCTGTTCAAATCGTGTCACGTAGCACTAATTCATCTGCTCTCATTAGAGGGAGCGAGGGACAGCAGTGATGGCCAAGAGCCGCACTCCACACATGACACGCGCACAGTTTGGGGAATAGAAAATTGCTTTCTCAGGAAGCCCAGCCAATTAAGGACTTGACCATATTGAATGTCAAGTGTTAATTTAGGTTTTTCTTCATTTTCCCAGTAGTAATGTGGGTCCTGTGATGAGCAAATACATGTCAAGTAAAAGTTGATTGCATGAAGGACCTGGGTATTATATGTCACTGACAAGTCACAAATGTACTCAAGTCTTTTAACCCCTTAGGTGAGTATGGTGGGGGAGGGGAAGAGGAGAAGGGGATTAATGGTACCATAATGATAAGAATAGATATGTATGTGGTAGGAGCTTGGATGGACAGACAGGAATGGTAATTGATGGGAGAAAAGAATCCTGGGGATTGGACCATTCTTCCTCCGTGCATACAAACAGTTGTTTCTAGAAAAGCACGCACGTAGGTGATGCTTCTTCACTGCGTATGTACCGTCTAGAATAGGAGCATCTTATCTCCTAAGACTTTATGAAAAAGGAAAATATAATACTCTGTGGTCTTGAATAGGGAAATTTCTCATTACTTATCTCCTCTGAAGTAAATAAAATTCATTAAGTAACTATTATTTTAGAGATTTTTGGCTCACTGCAGCTATATAATGTCTGTACTCATTATTTTCGTTTCTAATTAATATTCATTTAAAAATTAACTGCGTGGTACTGTCATAGCAAAGATGCAAAACTGAAAATAATGTTTGTTTTCTGAAAGTCTCTATAAGACGGTATTTAGCCAATAGAAGGCTCATCATTGTCTTTCATTTCTGTTTTCTCTCTCTCTCTCTCTTTTTTTTTTTTTTTTTTTTTTGGTGCCCATTTGTGGCTCAGAAAAGAGTCCAGCCAGTGAGATAATTTTGCCTTTTTTCAACTCAAATGTTGAAGGTTGTCCATCATGTGTAGCATCTCATTTCCATTCATTAGCATTCATTTACATATGAATGTCCTCAAAATAAAAGAAAGTCTGTTTCTGTTGCAATTGTACAAGAGCAAATAAAAATACCCCAGTAGCTCCAAACACTGCTGCGTGTAGTGTAAGGAATTTTAAAAGTCAACACAGTCACAACCTGGCAACTTTGTGAAGATATATAGAAACACTTTTCCCTTAGTATCTTTTAAGATAGGACCTAAAAACACTTTCTTAAAATGTACCCTTTTCGATTTAGTTGAAAATTGTAAACAGATTTGCCTTTGCGTATTGACAGTGCTTATTATTCCTTGAAAAGGTAAGTCAGGTAACACACGGATGTAGGCAGCATAAATTACTAACAGCCTTTCTGTTAGGATGGAAGCTGCTATCAACTGTATTGAAATTTATAGTATAGGAAACAATCTCAGGAATTTCAGTGTTTCATCGAGTAAGTTTTCCTCAGGAAAATAAAAGGTTCTTGCAGGTAGAGTCTCTCCTCTCTGTCTCAGAACGAACCGAATAGGATGAGGTTGGTTCTTTCCTTTGATAAGCTCCGTCTGTGGGATTCTGGTGGCATTGAAGAGCACTGTTTAATTACAGCGTCTTTTGTCAGCAGCTTCTCTTCCTCTGGGTGCAGAGAGAGACTTAAGGAAGTTTCCGTAAAGTAAATTCTGATGATGGCAGCTCAGGTTGCTGATCCAAGGTATTCTGCTCTTCTGTGTCACTTTTGACGGATGGCACCTAATGCAATCAACCACAGACCAGCAGAGCCTTGCCTTTGCTTGCTTTAGGAGCTGGACCACGGTGGTTTTCTTCCCCTCCTCCCCTGGGCTCCCTTCAGGAGCCCGCTCTTCCCTGTAGGCTTCACCAAGACTTGAGCCAAAATGGGGGGGGGGAGGGGAGGAAGAGTGGTGGACCCAGAACAGGCCTTTCCTAACTGTCTCCTTTCCCAACAGTGAAAGCAAGAGCTGGCCTCCCTTTGCGTGTGTTTTTGATAAATTTAAGAAGTCAAATCGCTGACACAGATAGATAATCCAAGTGTATAGGGTGAAGAGTTATAAATTAACACATTATTCCCTCTTAATGTGAAATACTTGAGAATGCATTTTCTCAGTCCCCTGACATCCACCCAGTGAGGGCTCTCATTGTACTTTTCAAGTGGCATTGATTTGTTAAAGCGCTGAATTAGCATCTCCGGCCAGCTGCCCTGTCTACTGCAGTGTCCAGGGGCTTGGTCCCTCTGTCTCTCCCTGCCACCCTTCTGTATTTCAGCCCCTCCCACCTCCCCACCTGATTCTTTCACTCCTCCCCTTCTCATTCCCACACTTTCTTGCCCTCTACTTCACTGTCCTCTCCTGTTTGCTTTTCTTTCTGACTGGTCCTGTCCAGCACCACCTCTTTACATTTCATTCTTTTCTTTTTTCTTTTTTTTCCTTGTCCATACCTCTCCTTCCCCTTCTCTCCCTCTGAGGTTTTCCTGCATTCAGTATTAAAGCCTGTTACCTCACTGTGTGTGTATGTGTGCTGTTGGCTTAACGTGAAGTGTTGAAGAAAATACATTAAAATATGTGTGTTTATTTGTAAAAATAATACGTGCTATTTGTAGAGGAAGTTAGTGAGGAAAAACTCTCATTTATTTTGGTTTCTAGAATTCAAAACATACTGTAGAAGTTTTGAACTCAAGTCTTTAAGTGACATTTAATGTGATAAAGCTTTCTGGTTCAAACAAAATGGAAACTACCAGTGGTTACCAAGTTTTTTTTTTTTTTTTTTTTTTTTTTTATCGTTTCTTATGTCCTTACTAAAATAGTTTTTGCAAAATTTCTTGGTATTTTTAGATTTCTTACATTTGAGTCTCTCTCTCTCTCTCTCTCTCTCTCTCTCTCTGTGTGTGTGTGTGTGTGTGTGTGAGAGAGAGAGAGAGGGGGGGGAGAGAGAGACAGAGAGAGAGAGACAGAAACAGAGACAGACACACACACACACACACACACACACACATACAGAGAGAAAGAGAGAGACAGACAGACAGACACACACAGAGAGAGAGAGAGAGAGAGAGAGAGAGAGAGAGAGAGAGCGCACGCACATACAGGAGCACGTGTGTGCACACGGGAGCACATGTATGTGCAGATGCGAGAGCATGTGTGCAGCAGTCAGAGATTCATGTCTGGTGTCATCCTCAGTCTTGCCTCTCATTGAACCCACCCTTTACCTATGCTGCTTGACAGGGTGGCCAGCAAGCTACAGGATTTTCTTTTCTCTGCCTTCCCAGCACTGAGTTTTTAGGCACATTGTGCACAGCTTTTTGTCTGTCCGCTAGGAAACCAAATTCAGTCCCAACATGTTTGTGTGTCAGGAGCTCTACCCACTGCCCTTGAGTAAACTTTCTGATGTGACTTCTTTCTTCAGGCTCCATGTTATTCTGATCATACTTGCTTTTATTATCAGTGCCTCTTCATACAGAATAAGTTTCATTTTGATATTTGTAGCAACTTAAGATTTTCTGATATGCAACATGGTGAATAGATGATAAAATTGGTTAGAAATTCATTTGAAAATAATGTTTTTACCTCCTTATTTACTGATGTGCCCTGAATTCCAGGTTGTTTCAGAAGTCGTATATGGGTGATGGTGGGAAAGAGTGACAGGTGTCTCCTGTGCAGATTCACAGACTTGAGTTTCTTTCCTTTCTTTAGATATTGGTCCCTGGACCAGTAAGATGGCCTAGCAGGTACGGGTGCTTGCCACCAAGCCCAGTGACCTGAGTTTAATCCCCAGGGGACACATTTTAGTAAGTGAGAACTGGCTCTTACCAGTTCTACTCTCACCTTCACTCCTGTGATTTCGAGGACACACACATGTACACACAATAAATACTGGTCTCAAACACTTTGGGATCACTATGTTGATTAATTTGATATAAGCAGAAGAGTGTGCCTGCTAGGGCTTAGACATCTTCTGTAGTTTTAATTTTATGGCTTCATATTGCTCTGCCTTCAGTTTTAGTAGGCTTCAAATTGATGACATCACAATGAGAATTTGAATTTATCGATTGATAATAAATCAAATGCCTTGAAGAAAATCAAATGTCTATTGCCCTATTTCTTCATAGAGTCTAAACTGGTAACTTGGCTCAGTATTTATATTTTGAAGTGGGAATAGTTTAGGTAAGTATAATATTCGCTTCTGTGTTGGATTGACTTCCCACCATTCAAACATGATCTCTTCGTTTTTAAAAGAAGTTAATTGTCCTCCTCTATGGACTTGCCATGGCTTCGCTAAGGTGAAGGGATTAGAATGACTTTTCAAAGCATGAAAATGTCTGTGTAAAGGAAAAAAAGGGTCTTTTAACTAGGGCTCACACTAATTCCAGCTACTAAGAAGACAGAAATTACACTGAAGTGTCCTATTTGGCTCATCTTCTATGTGCATGTTAACGTGCTTTGAGATCATCATTTTGTATTTTAGGGTGTTCTCTTACAGAAGTAAGATGTTCTTCTTTTTTTTTTTTTTTTATTTCTTTTTTTACTGCAAAGGCCCATGGCTTCACTGCATCCCTTCTGCAGGGACACCTGCCTTCTGCAGGGAGACTCTCTGCTTGCTCACCTGGCTGCAGTGCTGGGTCAGGATAAGGAGGACCTGCCCTGACCATAACAGCACAAGCTTGAAAGTGAAAATGTTACCTAAGAAAACAATAGGAGTGAGCAAAAAGGGGATTAAAAAAAAAAAGATAGCAAAACCCCTGTTCTGAAAGCCAACATGAGTGGGGAGAATTGTGGTAAGGGTGGCTAGAAGAATGCTAGGGGAAAAGATGTCCTGTTGTGCAAAATTATAGTCTCTGGTGACATTGGTGTCTTTAAACACTGAGGTCCACGCTGATGCTGGAACACACTTAAAGAGGGAGGGGTGTGGCCCATGCTTGAAGCACCTGCTTAGCATGCCTAAGACCCTGAATTTCATCTTCACCGCTGAAATGAACAAGCATGTACATTTGTGGTTTTCCTTTGACTGATTTATGCGTCTTTACCATGTTGATGATTGAACCCAGAGCCTTGCCAATGCTAGGTGAGTCCTCTGCCACTGTGCTATGTCCCCAGGCCACTGCTTGGGACTTAACATGTCTCATTACGTGCAGGCACGTTTTGTCTTATTTCTTCCCTTTTTGGTTTACGTTGCTAGGAATTAGTCTCTGAACAAGTAACAAATCAAGAAATTCGGTTTTAAATCTACTTGAGTTGCTTGTTTGTGTTGGGATAATACTCTCGCTGTGTGAAACGGTTAACTGCATTTTAGAGTTCTTCACCTTTGAATTTTTCTCTAAAACTGTCAAGAGAGATCAGAATTATTTCTGTTTTGTATTTTGTTAAGTCTAAATTAAATGTCACTTAAATGTGAAAGAACTGGCACCTTTGATAGGAAGTCCCCAAAGCAAATGGTCATGTCAGTAATCATAACCTAATTATGAATGCAAAGTGAAGTTTGTTTTTAAAAAGTACAAAACAAACAAAGGGAAATAAGCCCCACAGCACTTCACAGTATTGTCTGGCCCAGGAGAAAGCATCCTTCTGTGAAGCTGTAGGACTTTGCATGGTAGCAGTAATAATAAGAGAGGACGCTGGCATCTGCCCAAGGACTTGTTGAGGGGGAGCCACAAACGGTCTGCTCAGTGTGTGGCTGTACAGAAGTTCCAGGGTGACACATGCCTCCCAAGCCCGTCACAATGCAGGAGGTCAGGGGTCATGGTCAAGGGCAGGCTGTTTCTGGATAAGGCTGAGGAAGCAGAGGTGGCCCCTCTGTGCTCAGTGTGTGGGTCTGTGTACTCCTTTCCCGTCAAAGCTGGCCCAGCGTGGCCAAAAAGTGGTTCCTTGGCAGGGTTTAATGGCAGGATGATGTAGTCTGTTGTGACTAGTGCATTCCTTTCAGGTTAAACTAGGGAAATGGCATTGTGTTAAAATTCCAAGTCGCATGAATGTTTTATTGCCACAGTGCATTTAGCCCTCCAGGGGAGTGTGTGTGGTAGAGGTGGGGTGGTGGGGGGTGGGGGTGACTCGGAGACTCAGGAACTATCAGAAGAACACTTCCCTTGGAAAATTTTACCCATCAGCATGAAGCTGATTTGCTGTGATGGTCACTTAGGAGGGTTTCACTTTTTCTTAAACTGTGGCTGTGTCTTGTAGTCTGGACAATTAACAGCTGAAGAAAATATGACAAGACACACACAGAGGCTGAGAGATAGCAAGGGGAATGAGCCAGAAAGGAGCTGAGCTGCCTTGTGTAAACTGCCCACGCTGGGGCCCCCTCCCTGGCTGCCAGCCCTGTCCCCCTTTTCCCCAGGCTGCTTTGCTGTCTGCCTGAAGGCCAGCAGGACTGATCTCTTCACCTCGCACCACTGACTGGGAGGCCTCTGCGGCTCATGGTACTGTATGTAACCATCGCTACTCCCTCATTCCTTTCCCCTGGCTGCTCCCCCTCCCCTTAAGTCTTTCTCTATAACAACGGTTTATATTAGTCAGAAGGATACAATTTTGGAATGCAGAAGGTCTGAGTTTAAAACAAAACATATTTAAGTATGTGCTCTCTAGTGTCCTCCTCCTCCTCCTTCTCCTCCTCCTCCTCCTCCTCCTCCTCCTCCTTCTTCTCTCCCTCTCTCTCTCTCTCTCTCTCTCTCTCTCTGTATTTCGAAGGGCTATCTTGAGCCAGATGGTTCCACTGTGATTTAAAACCAGGAATTCTGGAAATCAAACCGTTTTAAACATGAACGTAACCAGGACTTGGAGTCTCAGGAAGCAATAGTGCTACGAAACCATGCAGGGAGCCTCAGGTTTAGGATACCTCAGGCCTCACAATGGCCTCAGATTTTGCAGACTGTCCCTCTTGTGTGCCTCTCGAGGGATATCTCAGCCTCATTTATTATTTCAGTTGTTCCAAACATACAGTTATTGAAGACCGATACGATTTGGCTTCACTTGTAGTGTGTACAGTATAAATAACACTGGATTATTTCATGATCTGATTCACTTATAACAGGTTAAGATGATCACTGATAGAACAGTGTCCTCTTGCACTATACCTTCGTAAAACATTCATGTTTCCAACTCATTCCCTGAGATATATATAGATAATCTTGAGAAAGACATCACAGTAATTTGGCATTGGTTTTGAATTGCCTGTTTCTCTACATTTTCGAATGTTAGCACTTTGTTTTTTCCCTCCTCCTGTGGGGTGTATTGCCATTCTTAAGAATGTATTTGTAAGTATCTATGGGGACACATGTATGCGTATGCCTGTGCATTCATGTGCAAATTTTTCCAAGGAGAAGTTTGTGAAGGTGCTAAGGATTTTCCTCTGACAATCTACTACTTCACAAAGGTACATAACAGAAATGGAACACGAATATTAAACGAAGAAATGAAGCATGAGTAAGCCAGCTCTATTTATGTAGGACTTTAAGTGCATTATTTTGAATTTCTATAAAATGATTTTGCCAAGATAGACCTCCCGAGTTTAATCCGATTAGTGGTGTTTGTATGATGGTTTGTGCTTTTTAAACATATATTGCCATTGTTTATAGGAAGTCTTAAACCAGCAAGCAATCAACTTTACAACAAAATCAAGATTTATGTGTGGACTTGACGTGTCAAACTTACAACATATTCATAAGAATTTCCCCTAACCTCTTGGAGATGCCGCAGAGTCGCTTCCTTTTACTCTGTGGTTGCTCAGGTGATAGCAGAGTGGGGTGATTCTTATTTCCAGTTGGGAATTTTAAAATGAGACTTTTAAAAAGAATGGTGTTTTATGCTGTTACTTGCTTTTTTCTTTCTGTCTTATTATTTCTTGTAACCAGTATCAAAGTTGGTTTTTTTCCTAGGTAGTAAAATGAAAGTCCCAAATGACCTATCATGTAATTTATATTATCTGGAAATACAGTTGGTTATCTTGATCATGGAAGCAGGTTTTTAAAATTAAAAAAAATGATGTTGTAGTTCTGTTCAATCCTTTCCAATTTGATTTATTAAAAGTTTCCTTTCATTTTCCAATAAGGGAAGAGTGAAATTACTCCAGTATCAAGTATCTCTAATAACATTTTAGCCATGGCAGGATGTATTTTCCCCCAAGTCAAACTGCATTTAAAAAAATCAGCATTTGTACTTTGAACACACTTTGTCCCTTTGCCAGCCATTAGCATTTTCTACTGTGAACTTCCTAGGATAGTTGAGTGGTACTGAGTTCAGATGTTCCTGCTGTCATGTCATTCGTGAGCCTTGTGACCTCACCTAAGTCACTTGAACATTGACCTTTTTTTGTTTCCAATATGTCTATGCTTATGGATTTTGAAACAGGGTCTCATACTATTGCCTAGACAGGTCTCAAACTCAAGCTCTTCTGCCTTAGCCTCTTGAGCCCAAGGATTGCAGATTCCCACTACACATTTTTTTTAAGTAAATAAATTAATTCACTAATTCTTTCATTCATGCGTTCACTCAGTGCTTGAGATTGAAACCAGGGCCTTGTGCATGTTAGGCAAGTCTTCTGCTGCTGGGTTTGTCTTTGGTTCTGTAGTAGGGAAAGGATGCTAACCCTGAGGAAGTTAACAGGAGACAGCATTCTGGAGGCTACAGGCCTTCATAGTCCTTAGCCCCTTGGAGTTGTCTGGAAGCTTTGGTCCCTTGGGAAGCTTGACTGTTTAGAAGCATTGAAAAAAAATGGAATAAGCTTTGGAAAAACATTGACATTTCTTCCTTTACCTGTAGGAAGGCGGGGGGTGGGGGGGGACAGACCACCTGGAAGCAGCCTTTTCTACTCTTCTGCCTTCTCAAGGAAATGGGGTTCTGTATTGGCCCAAGTTTCTATCTGTGTGTAGCAGCTCTACCATGTAGGCAGACCCTCATGAAGCTCCAAAACAAGCTCATTCTTTCCGTGATGCCCACTGTGACAGATCAAATTGGGCCTTGTTTATCTTTGCACCATCAGTCTTAACTATTTGCTTGAATTAAGCTTTCTTGCCATGTGTTCGTTACCACATAATAGTGGAGCTTGAAATTGATTTTAACAGGACTGCAGCCTATGGTAATCATGAGATTAAAATCATATAAAAGCTTAAAATAACAGCAAATAATATGTATGTTTATGTGGGTAATATTTTATGGACAGCCTTGCAGCAATGCTGTAATCGAAGAGCAAAAGATAAACTTCTTTTTAACTGTTTTTTGCCCCTGGATTATGTTTTAGTTCTTAAAATCATTTTATATTATTGTGTCATAGATATTCTCTGATTGCTGTTATGATTTTCCCTAAGAACTGGTTTCCTTTAGCCACACAATGTTTCAACGCCTCATCTTGATATCTAAAGTAAATATTTGGTATAGTGTTTACTTTGGCCTGTTAGTATTACAGTGCAAGAATTGAGATCTCATACTTTCACTCTTTGGTTCATGCTGTGCTATTCTTATTATCTTACCTTATAATATGTTGAAAAGCATTGAGGAAAGATTTTATAGACAAAGAGATAAAGTCTAAAATCTATACCCAGCAAGACTGACCTCAGAACCCTTGCTTTTCTCTTTACCTCCTTGTTAGGTCTATTTATCTTTGTGTCACCAGCCTTAATCATTTGCTTGAGTTAAGCCTTCCTTATTTGTGCTAGATATTTTAAAAACAGGCACAGGTCAGTTGTAGAAATCGCCCTGACCCCCGCTTTTTATTATTTTACTTTTGAATATTTTTCTTTTTATTTATTCTTCACATATAATACATCTTGACCACAGCCTCCCCTCCCTCCATCCTTCGTATTGGTCCCCAACTGCTTCTCTCCCCCAGATCCACCCCTCCTGCATTTCTCTTCAGAAAAGAACAGACTTTCCAGGGACATCAACCAAACATGGCATAACAGAATGTAGTAAGACGAGGCACGTCACCTCATATCAGGGCTGAACTAAGGAACCCAGTAGGAGGGAAAGGGTCCCAAGAGCAGACAAAAGATCATAGATAATTTCCACTGGTAGGAGTGCCACAAAAACACCAAGCTAAGGAATCACACACAACATCTATGCAGAGGACCTAGTGCAGATCCATGCAGGTTCCACAATTGCAGCTCAGTCTCGGTGAAACTCTCTGATGACCACTGGGCTAGGCACCAGTCTATGAATATAGCAGAATGTCATTAGAAATAATTTCATGACCTTTTTTCCCCCAGTGGTGTTTGGTTCTACCATATGTCTCTGGGCTCTCTGGCTTCTAGTTCCTGGCCATGTAGGCAGTGTGGGGCATGGGCTTCCTCTTCTGATGTAGGCTTCAAGTTAGACCAGTCATGGGTTGGCCAATTTCATCATTGCCCCAGCATAACTTGTAGGCAAGAGAGGTTGTTGGTAGAAGGTTTTGTAGCTGGGTTGGTGTCCTAGTCCCACCACTGTGGAAACTATTCTTGTCTGGTTACAGAAGATGGCTGGTTCATGCTCTGCAACTGCCATTACCAGGAGTCCTTGCTAGGGTCATCCTTGTAAGTTCCAGGAGATTTCCACATTGCGCCCCCACCCCCAGCCCGCCATGTCCCCAGTTCCAGTCACCTCTCCCGGTACTCTCTCCCTCTGCCCATCCTCTCCCACTGGATCTCTCCTATTCCCATCCCCATTGATTCCAAGTCCAGCCACACAATCTATTTCCCCTTCCCAGGGAGATCTGTGCCGTCCCCCTCCCCCAGAGTCCTCTTTGTTACTTAAGGGGTATGATATAAGGAACTGATACAAAGCCAGAGTTGTTGTATATGGAAAGAAAGCTACAGAATCCTGACTTTCAGACCTCTGCCTGGGTGCATGGAGTACTTGGTTACAGGCAGGGAGTCCCTTCATGCTCCTGGACCTCAGCCCATGAGGCCTGACAGAATGTCTCCTTCTTTGTCTGAGAATTGAAGGTTTTATCCTACGTGAGTGGTGTCACTCTGAAGAATTTATAGAAGGAGCTAATCTGTAAGAGAACATACCGAAGAAATAGTGTAAATACCATTGTGTAACTTTTTGCATGTCTAACTTCAAGGTATACAGACTTTGTGTAATTTATAGTAATAAAATAATTTTAGTATGGAAAAAGGCTAAAAATCAGGTCATAAATCTTTGCTTAATTGTGTCTGAATATATAGACTTCTTCAGTTTGAAAAGATTAAAACTCTTCAATCCTCTATGTGCATGTATGAATAAAGGTAAGACAGAAAATGAATCTATATTAACGGGTAAAATAACTTACAAAGTACTACATTGAATAAATTCTGTAAAAGTAATTGACATAATTTTGTGATCTCTTTATAAGACATGAAGTTTTCTCACCTGATAACTTTACATTGGGGTTTTATATAGTACTTTATTAGAAATATGACTTCTGTGAATGCAGCAGGGACCCATACTTGCCAGCTGACTATATCTGCATTTGAACTGATCTCTTGCTGGGACTGGGAAAGCTATAGGCTCTCCCTAAGGCCTGACTGCCTTAGGAAAGAGGAAGTCTGGCACAGAATGGGAGCTCTGTGCTGCTGCTGTCTTTGTCTCTTTTTGTCTGTTGGACATAGTTACAGTTTCCAGTCCTTACGCGGTATTCTGTCTGCATATGCTCGTCGGCCATGGTGGCAGGTTCTTATTACCTGCATGCTGCGTGTTCTTGCCTTTTCCTTGATTGCTTACACACTAGCCGTGGCAGGAAGCTGACTTGTGCTGAAGGAAGTTAAGAGAGAGAGAAAACCCTCTATCCCTACTCTTTATTGGGAATCAGTCACTGCACAGCATAATTCTAAAATCTTATGTGGCTTTTGGGTACTTTATGAACCTTTTTATAGTAACTCAGAAGCAAGCAACTGATGAATTAATATACCCCCATCAAGAGGCATTTCTGTTAACCTCTCCCAGTCCGGCTCTCCCTGGTGTGCTGTATGAGGGGAGGACATCATCCATTGTTAGATGTAGCGAAGATGCAAGGTCATCAATAGTCAGCCTCTGATGGGCCTTAGCTACCTCCAGTCTTTAAAACAAAGAAAAAGAATAAGCCAAAACACAACAACAAAACCAAGAACTCTTGACCCAAACAAAACTCAATGAGACCAACCCCCTGCTCCACTGAAAGCCGCATTCTTAGTTTCTGGGTTTTGTGGGCTTTGCTGTTGTTTTTCCAGGCAGGGCTTCACCGTGTAGCCCTGGCTGTCCAAGAATTCGCTCTGTAGAACAGGCTAGCCTCTAAAGCAGAGATCTAGCTGCTTGCCTCTGCCTTCTGAATGTGGCAATTAAAAGTGTACACCACTATCTTACCTTCTTAATTTCTGGAGGGAAAAAGAGGGGTGAAAACCATGGACACTGCTCCTATTTAATAGTCTCATTCTTGGGGGCATGCCTTTTACAAGAAGGATGCAGATGTATTATACAGATATTATTAAGAAAGCCAGAGAGAAAAAAAATTAAGTACCACTATTAAGGAATCTTTTTATTAACACCTTTTCTGTTTTCTTTCTTTCTTTTCTTTTTTTCATTTACACACACACACACACAGATGTGTGGAACATTATATAGTTATGATGAAACTTAAAATGGTTACGTTGTGTGTATTTGTGGCCTTAAACTACCCAACAGTGCCATAGATACATCTTTTATAGCGTAGTTCTATGTAGCCACCAGTGGGATGGGAGACCGCCTCACTGCATGTGCTAAGCATTCATGTAGCCTGGCTTTAGTTGCTAGAACTCTCATCTAAGAGAGAGAGGGACAGGAAGAAGGAGAAAGAAAGGGAGCAGAGGATGGGAGAGGGAGGCAGAGAGGATCTGCCATTATTTTCAATCTAGTCTTATTATTGTATCATAATAATGAATTCTTGGTCGTTAGACTATTTTAAAGATAAAGAATTGTGCTTCCCTGTTAATGCTCTTGCTTGAGGGGACTGCCTCTGACATGAACTCTGGTGCTCTGGATTTGATCACTTCTGCTTGGTGGAGAGGTCCAGTGGCACACAGAGGAAGGGGAAGCAGACTATCTGGATGAGAGCTGATTGGCTGTGGTCTTATGGTAGGTGAGGAGGTCCCTTTCTTTCAAAGGTCTAGGGGAGGGGAATAGAGCAGAAGAGGGAGGGAGGAATGGGAAGAAACAAGTGAGGGGATAACAATCAGGATGTAATCTGAATAACTTATAATAAAAAATAAATGAAATTAAAAAAATTCTTGCTTGAATTTTTTTCACTTTCTTCTGAATGATGAACCCATGAAAGTGATATTGATTAGGAGGAGGACCTAATTTTTGCAGAGATTAAACCAGTTGGACAATTGGGGGTATAGCCCAGTCAGTAGAGTGCTTGCCTAGCATGTGAGCCCTGTGTTTGGTTGGCTGCACTGCAACCTGTGTGGTAGTGCATGCCTAATATTCTAGCACTTGAGAGGTAGAGACAGGAGGATGAAAAATTCAAGACCACTCTTGACTTTATAGCAAGACTGAGGCCAGCCTGGGCTATGTGAGATCTTGTCTGACCGAAAAACAAAATATGGCTTGGTGGGCCTTTTCTGTGAAGGTCCAGGTTCATATATGATTTCTGTAGTAGCTATTCAACTTGTTGTAGGCCCAAGCAGTTACATGTGTAAAAGGCTGTGTTTCAATAATGCTTTATAAAAGAAGGCGGCAGCGTTGCATATGGCCCACAAGGTATAGTTTATTTTCTCTTGCTTGAAACAAATTCAAAGCTGATTAGGGATAGAGCTTTTCCCTGGTAGGCTGTAAGCTATCTTCATATCATTGTGTCTTAGGAATCTCTTCCTATTTCAGGCTGGTTTACTGGGTAGATCACTTTCTTTCCAGATGAATCACAATTGGTACTTATTTTCTGGAGCTTATAAGAAAGGGGGTTTCGTACCCCCCTTCTATTCCTGAGCCTCAGGCAATTCCAAATTGGGCAGCGATTGAAGTTCCTACATGTTTTTATACCCTTTAGATTTTATGTGCTGGCAATTTGAGGGGGTGAAAACATAGCTATTCAAGTTACATTATAAGGGAGACATGTCCATTTTCCTACCTCTGGAAGATTACTTTGTGGAGTTGGGTTCTAGGCATATTTGGGAGTAAGGTTAAATGGAAAGTTTAGTCAGGAAAGAAATGTCTCCACATCTGAGGAGACCTGTCTGAGCAGAGGGATACCACAGAATCAGTTCTGGAGCTTTTACCTCTCTGCACATAACTCACAGCTTCTTTGCATCCCACTCTGATACCAAAACTGCTGGACTATAACTGCCTTGGAAGTGTATGTTGAGGATCGGGTAGAATAACAAAATAGTTAAAGTTGTTGTCCCGTCACGTGTGCCACTGTGAATCTTCAGAGACTTATTCATTATGTATCTAATATATCTTGGTTGGGTGATGTAGATAGAACCATTTGGTAGGCACTTTGGAGGAAAACAAAGCCGAGTGAGATAGTTATCGCCGTTACTAACAGAAAACGTGGGTTAAAGTTCAAGAATGCCCAGTGATTAGCTAAAGTGTCTTGCAGCAGTGGGGAGGAGGAGAGCCCTGTCTCCTCAGCCTCAGCGCATCTCATAGAGTAGTTGCCATTGGGAAATACAGAGGGACATGCATGCAGAGAACTTAGACCCCCATTCAGATGTAGCCAGTGGGCAGCTCATTCCCCACATTGGTGGCTGTGGTGGGGGTGGTGGTAGTGGTGGGGGGTGGTGGTAGTGGGGTGGTGGTGGTGGTAGTGGTGGTGGTGGGGTGCCTCTGACATGAACTCTGATGCCTGAGATTTGATCACTTCCCCTTGGTGGGGCGGCCTTGCGGGCCCACAGAGGAAGGGGATGCAGGGTATCCTGAGGAGACCTGATAGGCTGGGGCTAGATGGTGGGGGAGGAGGTCCCCTTCTGTCAGAGGTCTCGGGGAGGGGAATAGGGTAGAAGAGGGATGGAGGGTGGGTATGGGAGGATATGAGGGAGGGGTAACAATTGGGGTGTAATATGAATAAATTATATTAAAAATAAATCAATAGATCTGAAAGACAAAGGAAGAAAAAAGCAGAGTGCAGAGGAGACCATTTCCAAAAGATAGCCAGAGTAGTCTACCAAGTGAGGACAGACCAGATGGAATGCAGGAGACATCAGATCGGCTATTTAGACTCCAGGCTGAGTATTTTTTCCTGAGGGAAGAAGAGATAAAACTGAAGGACAGGTTAAAGTTGGACTCTGCAAGGTCTAGAAAGAACTTAATTGATAGTTTGTGGGGAACTTTAAATATAATGTAGGGGAACATGTGTGAGCACTGGGAGGGTGTGGCAGTGGCTGGCGCGTGTAGAATGATCAAGTTGTGGTTGTCACCAAAGGTCTGTGCAAAGGGCCTAGTGTACACACGCTATAATTGATGATTAGCGGGGCATGTAAGGACAGCTGAGGAGACTGGAAAGCAAGAATGGACAAGCTTTCAGAACCAGTGGGCTTGGGAAACGGGGACAAGGCTTCAATTATGATACATGTTTCTGAGTAAGCTTCGTTAATGAGATTTTCATGATCACACTACAAAATACAGTAAAGTCGGGGATGCACCCCGGCAAAGAAACAGGTTTCTATAGTTTTCATGTTTGGGAGATACTAACTTGATAGGTAGAAAATGTAGTGGGAGTTCAGGATTAGCATTCACATGAAACAGGTGTCCTGTTTATCTAGAGGTGACAGGGGAAACCTAGGTGGAGCATATTATTGGTGGAGTGCAGATGGAAAGTGGTACTTTCTGGCATTACTTATTATTAGATGCCTTTAGCCATAGGTGAGGTAACTAACACAGACACACGTGCACACACACACAGACATGCACACACACACATACAGATGCACACACACACATACAGACATGCACACACACACACACACAGACAGACAAGCACACAGATACATGGACACATAGACACACACACACACATACAGATGCACACGCACACAGACACACACACACATACTGATGTGCATGCACACAGACACACACAGACACACACACACAGATGCACACACACATACAGACAAGCACACACAGATGCACACACCCATACAAATGTGTGTGCACACACATACGCACAGACGCACGCAAATACACACAGACACACATACACACACACATACAGATGCACGCACAGACACACACACATACACGGACACTAACACATCTCTACACACAGAAGGACTTATGTGTAGTGTTCTGTTCCTTAGTAACCTTCACCTTTAAGCTTTCGAAGCTGCTAGATTTCAGGAATAAAGCACGTTCACTTATGGAGCGCATACAAGAAGCTCCACACCAGAAAATGTAAGAAATTTCTTTTTGTTTTATTCCCCACTCCTTAAAGCCCTTGGTAACAAGTATGCCACTGGTGGGAGTGAGAAGGGTTTGCCTTCTCTTTCCTGAGCTACAGAATTGTGCAGCTTTCACTTCCCTCAACATTTCTCCGTGGCTGAGATCAGTGCATTCGTGGTAGGCGTGCAGCATACTTCATAGAAATCAACTTTGTATCTCTTTTCTTTTTCTGGGCTGAGGTCCTAGGCAGCCTTGGAGGGAGGAGTGTGTAGTTCGTGTTTGAGGTGACAGAGTTTTCACTGGGCGGGACAGCAGGACTGAATGTACCTTCTGCCTCCTTTTTCCTTTGAACTCTCCTCAAGTTCAAGCTTTGCGTTGAGAGAAAGTCGACTCACTTCGTTAATCTTTGGGCACAGGTTTTTGACCTTTGGCAGCATGTTCTAGTCTCTGGCTCTCCTACCCAGGTAGCGGGGCTCCTCTAGCGAGTGGCAGGGTTTGTGGCCACCCTCTTTAGGCTCCGTCTTCATTGTCAGTTTTAACTCATATCAAGAGGGACGGCGGGCTTCTTCAGCCATTTGTGCTGGAGCTAGTATTGCCTGCCTACTGTATCTTATCTCTTAAACAATCAACCACTACTACATTAAAAAAAAAATCAGAGATTTAGTGTCAATGGTTTGGTGGTAACTTGTTGGGTTGTCCTCTTTGGGATAGTATATGTTCTCTTGACTGTGAAACTTGACTTTATCACATGCCATTTCAACCTTTTGTCCATTCTTTGCATGTCTATTTTTTCACTCACCTTTCTCCAGTATTGTTAAATAGGGAGAAAGAAAAAGAACCTAATTGATTGGTTCCGGTTTTGTGTCTCTATAAATAAGAGCAACTTAAAGACATACGTTGTCTTCTGATGTGAACACCTTTCTAAGCAGCACCCTCTGAAGAGAAGTGCAGTGGCTTCTGGACCCTTCCTCTCTTTAGAGAGAAATTCATTCTGATTCTTTACTTTGTATCCCAGGTCTGCCTCGAACTTGAATCTGGCTCAACCTCTGAAACTCTAGAACCATAGGCCTGTGCCTCCAGGCCTGTGTGAGTATTGTGGAAAGGCAGGCAGGGAAACTAAGTAGGGTGGCTCAGTTCAAGGGCGCATGACGGTGGTTTGTTTGTTTAGAGAAAGGTTAGCCTCCAGAACAAAGTCTTCCTGTTGTAGGCCTCCCGAGTTCTGAGATTGCAGGACTTTGTCACAATGTTGGCCTAAGTTGTCTTCATGCTTTTCATCTACATGTTAGTGTCTGTCCCCCACATCGACTTCCTGGTAGTGTTCGCAGCGCGTGTGAGTTGGCCATCCCATTCCTTGATCGTTCGGTTCTTTTCTCACACTTCTGTTCTGGTATCTCACAGAATATGTCATGTTTCAGGAGGATTGGCTCTCTTGCCCAGGCAAATCCTCTTTTCTTTCCTCTGTAGTTGTGTCATTTTATTATTTTTTTTTTAAGTGAAATTCTCATCTGGAAAACCTTTACTCCACTGGAAGTCCGGCTTGCTGTACCAGAGTGCTCATCAGGGCAAGTGCACTGTGGAGCAACAATGTGGGATCTTGCACATGTCAGTCAATACCAAGTGCCTTAGAAGGTTAGGTTTCTTTAGAATTTATTCACTAGTGCTTCCTAGGAACTCTGCTTTTTAAATTTAAAAGTCAAGCCATTAGTGTCATAGAATACTCAAAAATGAACTGATATTTCATTTTTAGGGGGATTGTCTAAGTACAAGAAGGGCAAAGGGTAAGATATGTGGTCATCAACACTTTGCATGGTGAAGGCTTCAGTAGGTCTGGTCTTTTGACTTGAGACAAGTTTTTCTTTCTTTTGAATCCGGCAAGAGGAAGAAGCCTCC
This sequence comes from Acomys russatus, assembly GCF_903995435.1. Classification (NCBI taxonomy): domain Eukaryota; kingdom Metazoa; phylum Chordata; class Mammalia; order Rodentia; family Muridae; genus Acomys; species Acomys russatus. The sequence continues at coordinate 90,722,801 of NC_067138.1, read as the reverse complement.
TGAAATTGGCAGTGTTGCACTCCAAGTGAGACTAACTGAATGCGATTTTTAGTTTCCCTTAGTGCTGATTTATCCCGTTGCTGTTTGAAATTTGCTTTCATTCTTGTCGAACTTCTCCCCTTAGCACTCCACCCTTCTGAGCTCTCAGGGGAGAGAGATGCCGAGTGCCACTTTTATGAGTACCAGTTGAAGAGCATCCTCTGGGTTCTTAGAAAAGGGTTGCATATGTGCCTTCTTACCAGCTTCACTAGCTCTACACAGGACACAACAGTTCCTCTTACACAGACACAGAGGAACAGGGCTCTGACAAGAATCACAAGAATAAGGGACAAGAATCAACAACTTAAATTTAACTTGGCCAAGTGTGGTGGCACATGCCTGAAACCCCTTGGGGAAGCAGAGGGAGATCATCTCTGGGAGCTTGAGGGTACAGAGCAAAGTTCTTGCCTTTGCTCCCAAATTCTGGGTTTCTTAATATTAGCTGTCCATAGGATGGTTGAGTTGAGCATTGAAGATAGAAATATTGGACATACACAAACATACTTGAATTTTAGTTAAATATCAGCCATAAAGCTTGACAATGTGTGTACACACACACACACACACACACACACACACACACACCATTAAGCAACAATGCTGACATTTAGTTTTTAAACTATTGAAGTATCAGAGTGAGTGGAACCAATTGAAAGCACTTCCGTATGCGCCTTTAAAAACGATTAAAGACAAACCTCTACTAATAGCACAAATTAAAATGACTCTGTCCTTACTTTCTTTAGCACTAAAACCCGAGCTAAGACTTGGATAAATTGAGAATTGGAAGGCATAAGTTAGGCTTTATCACATGGTAGGGTTGTTCTAGTGAAAGCTGGGTGTTACTAGTAGCTGAAAGACTTTGTCTTAATTCCACTTGTCATCTCACCAAACATGGAAGGCCACAATAGTTATTGGCCTCAGTTGTCTTTAAAAGGAAAATAGTGCAATGAAAGTTCTATGTGTCTGATGTAATGATTAATAACTATTAGGTATAAAGCCGTTTAAATACTCTAGAAGAACGTTTCTGTGTAATTTAAACAGTATTTGTGGTCATTAGACCCGTCAGGGTGTCACTAGGACTAGAGACTTTAACTTTTTATCCCTGATTTTACAGCATAAAAACAAGGTGTTCTTGTTTGTGCCTGTGAAAATCTCCTGTAATTGAGCCTGCACAGGTTGCTCCTACCACAGAGCTAGGAGCTCTTCTCCTAGGGGGGAGAAGGGAGGACGGGTGCCTATGTACTCCCCACTCCTGGGGGCACACTCTTTTTATCTCTGTGTCCTCTTCCATTGTTGTCAACTCCTGGCAACCTGATGACCAGTAGTATCATGTGACTCCAGAGCGTCCCATGACCCATCCTGTACTCTTCTTCTAGAACCTTCTCTCCATCTTTATCTAATTCCTCATGGGATATTTTTGTTTCATCGAAGGCTTCTGTAGGAACGGGTATATTTCTGCCATATCTTAGTAGGAAGACGGCCACTGTATGAAATATGCATTGCTTTCTCAACAGGGAGCAGGAAATTCATTGCTATGTTTTCTGTTTTCTACGCTTAGCCCTTGGTAGTCTCAGCTTAGGGATCTGTGACGTATTACTGCTAGACCTACAATGTTGTCTTTGGTTAAATTGTCAGTTGAGAAATTAAGGTGTGAGTTATATGTACACCCAGCCTCCTTAGCTCACCTTACTGTTTCTGTGGACTCCTGTATTTGGCAGCTGTGTGTTCTGCAGACATCTTCATCTTCACAGTGATGGGGAATCTTATTTCTTTGCTCCCTCTCTCTCATACAAGAGATCTGGGCTAGCTTAGTGTATGAGCTCTTTCACGTAGTGCCCTTCCTGAGCTTGTGCTCTATGGGTGGCTTTCCTCTTGCTGTCGGCATTCGCAAGTATGACCAGTGCTTCCTTCTCTGGCTTGGAGTGTTCTTGCACCCAGCATGTCCCTGAGTCCTCTTAAAGGAACGGGCCCCTTATTATCCATTCTCTTCTCTCTATTTTTTTTATATCCAGTTTTGTATATCCATTATTTCCAGGTTCTTCTGATTGGTTTTTTCATCCCTTTCATCATTGCTGGACTAGAAGTCACCCAAGCACAGTGATTCAGAACTGATCTGGGCTTACTGCCAGCTTAACCGAGAAGACTTGAGGGGTCGTAGAAGTTACTTTGTTTACTTGGCGTGCGACTTCCATGATGCCTGTCAGGCAAAAGCTTACATGAATGTTTCATGTTTGAAAGGAAAGTCACCCCTGGCTCCATAAGCCCCTTCCTCCTTAGCATACTGTTCCCCAAGTTGTCATCCCGTGTCTCTTATTTTGTCGTTCTATTCCTCCACTCCACCCACATACTTAGAACTGCATCCCTTTGCAATTCAGTGTGTTTTCTACTGTCTTTTGTCTAATGCCTAACAATTTTATATGTGCCCTAAGTAGACAAATAAACATGTAGTGTATGTGAATAAACATATAGTGTGTGTGTGTGTGGGTGGGTGTGTGTGTGTGTGGGTGAGAGAGAGGGAGGGGTGGGGGAGAGGGAGAGAGAGAGAGAGAGGCGAGAGAGAGAGAGACAGAGAGAGAGGAGAGAGGAGAGAGAGACAGAGAGAGAGAGAGAGATGAGGGAGAGAGAGGAGGGGGGAGAGGAGAGAGAGAGGAGAGCGGAGAGAGAGAGACAGAGAGAGAGAGAGAGAGAGAGAGAGAGAGAGAGACACAGAGAGAGAGAGAGAGAGATAGAGAGATTTTCATTGATTTGAAGAAGTCTGGTATATGTATTTCTTCCCAGCCCCACAGAAAATGTGTTTTCTGGAAGGCCTTTTGACACTGAAGTGAACACCCACTTGCCCTCCCTTTCTGAATTCTCCTGAGAGAGAAGGAGAGAGCAAGAGGCCTTTGTGGTGGTTGTCATCCTTTGTTTCTGCTGATTATACACAAAGTATGTTGTACATCACCCTCTCATGCGCCAGGAATCCTCTAAGGTATGTGCAAGAGAGCAGCCAGGTACCCAGCACCAGCTGCCCCCCGGGGATTTCCTAGGGTCCCCGCAGGGCCTCTCATTTACTGTTACCAGAAGCACGAAGTCTGTATGTTCAAAACAGAATCCCACAAGGAAACGGTGGAATCAAGTTTAGAAATAGTAGCTGAATGGTTCATTTAAAAAGTATTTAATTACTCTAAAAGCAAAATAACAAAAACTACAATTTCCCTAAAGTCTTAATCCTTGTGATATTTTGTGAACATCATTGTAGTTTCATTGGTATTGAAGCAGACATGAAAATAAAGGAACATGGATAAAGAAGACTCTCAAAATCACTTTCCTATTTATATTCCAAACACTAGACTGGCCACTATCTTTCAGTATGTCAGATGACAGAGGGGGTAAAGATATGGTGGCCAATTGTGACTGCCCTTCCCGTCAGTCACTTTCTGGTTGCTTGGAGTGAGTTGGCTAAGTTCTGAGGCTTTCAAATCAGAAGACAGAGTAAAGGCCACCGGATTACAGCTCATTGGCTTACCATTTTTTATGCCCTAGATGTTGCTCATCTTTCCTGAGGAGTTTGCCTGATACTTACTGACACTGGCTGTGGCAGTTGTGGTAGGGTGCTGGGTATTGCTAGATTGTAACCATACTGCATTGTGCAGTTGGAGTTTAATCTCAGTTGTCTTGTCTCTAGAACGTGGGAGTCTACTTCTATGCATCCTTCTGTTTTGTTTTGTTTTGTTTTGTTTTTTGTTTTGTAGATATTATTTATGTATCTTTTTTTATTAGTTTATTCTTGTTACATCTCAATGGTTATCCCATCCCTTGTATCCTCCCATTCTTCCCTCCCTCCCATTTTCCCCTTATTCCCCTCCCCTATGACTGTTCCTGAGGGGGATTACCTCCCCCTGTATATGCTCATAGGGTATCAAGTCTCTTGGTAACCTGCTGTCCTTCCTCTGAGTGCCACCAGGTCTCCCCCTCCAGGGGAGATGGTCAAATGTGAGGCACCAGAGTACGTGGGAAAGTCATATCCCACTCTCCACTCAACTGTGGAGAATGTTCTGACCATTGGCTAGATCTGGGTAGGGGTCATCCTTATGTTTTTTGTTTGTTTGGTTGTTGGTTTGTTTTTGTTTTTTCCTGGTAGAGATGCCATGACTCCAGGCAAGTGTCCACTGGTAGCACAGTACCACCCACTACTGGTGACTAGGACGATTGAAACACACTGGTAGCTTGCCACAGTTTTCCTTCTCAACTTAAAAGACTTTGTTTCCTCTCAGAACTGTATTTCTAAGTGTCTGAAGTTGTAATTGAATATAATTATAGTTGTTTAACTTTCTCCTTTCCTCTTGAGAGTGTTTATAAAGTGCATTCTGTGAGTGTGAGGATAAAAGGAAACGAGAAGCTTAGTATTTGTGACATGGTCAAATAATATTAAGATGAGTAGCAATTTGCTTTGTGTACGTGAAATAAGGTATTGTTTACACACAATTTACAAAATATACATTCTGGCTTATGGAAACCATTTCAGTCAGCTCGGCAGTCACATTTGTTAGAGTTTTATAGGAATCTTTTGCAGGATGGGAGAGGATTCATTTTGATATTGGATATTCCAAGATTGATTTTTCCCCTTTTCCTTTTATTGTCCCCTTGAGAGAATTACCGATGCAGAACTCATTAGTGCCCCTCCATATGTCAACTGCAGGGTACAATCAGCATCCTTTCCGTTTGTGACACAACACAAATTCCTAACACCTCTGCTCCTCTATGCCCATTTTCCCCCTTACTCCACAATTTAGAGTATAAATTCTTTTTTTGAAAATGCTTATGTTGTTTTAGACTAAACCACAAACAGTAGGTAATTTCCTGCACTGTCTTTATAATGTGTAAATATCAACAAATACCTTTAGAATCAATGACACTACATGGAGGTTTTCTTGTCTAGTGTCTTGTCCTCTGTCTATCTGTCCCTCCCTCCCTCCCTCCCTCCCTCCCTCCCTCCCTCCCTCCCTCCCTCGCTCCCTCCCTTACCACCCCCATATAATTTTGTTTCATGAGACAAGGTTTCTCTGTGTAGTCCTGGCTGTCCTGGACTTGCTTTGTAGACCAGAGTGGCCTCGAGCTCACAGAGATCCTCCTGCATCTGCCTCCCGGGAGTGCTGAGATTACAGGAGTGAGCCACTGTGCCTGACTCCTTTTCTTTTATAAAGTTTGAATTTTGCAACATAATAGCAGGTAACCCAGAGGTAATTCTCTTCTGTAAGCCTTGACTTTTGTCTATAAAATGGAAACACTCATGTAAAGTTGTTGAGGACAAAAGTGACTTAATTTTTACATAAGGTGTCTACACAGTGCCTCACGCATAGGCTTGGTAAAATACTTGTGTGAAGAGAGGGATTCTTGGAGGCTGGACGGTGGCTCTGTGGTTAAGACAGAGGATTCAACACCCTCTTTTGGCCCTTATGGGTGCCAGGTATGCATATGGCGCACAGACATACATGCAGGCAAAACCTCTATATAAATAAAAGTAAAGCAAAGACATTGGACACAGTGGCACACACCTGAATCCCAGCACTTGGGTTGTAGACAGGCTGGCTTGGGCTTTCCAGTAGTCTTCAATAGACAGCCAGCTAAAGGCCAGCCTGGTTTATATAAGACCCTGTGTCATAAACAAACAAGCCTCATTAGCTGTGACAGTAGACAGTATTTAGGCATTTTACTCTCCAAGCCTCAGCATGAAGGGCAAGTAAGAAACCTAAGTAGGAAGGACGAGCCTTGGAGCTAACCATGTTTAAAAAGTTGACTGGGTTATGTTAGGAGAGATAGTGCTTAGGGCAAGTGGTACTTACTCGAAACTCTTTAGAGTTTGAACAGCAAACTGATTTTAGAGTTGAGAGAAAGAAGGAAAGGCTAAAGTAGCTCACTTGGCTGAGAACTGGCCTCTAGACAAGGACATCTATGAACACAGATGACTTTTGTAATTCTGAAAGGCTTGAAGGTCAAAGGGATGGAAGACACAGGTGATGATGCCACACAGTCGATGTATGTGTTGGCAAATACTGAGGAAAAATTCATTTTCCGTTTGCTGTTCTGGGGATGGAACCCAGAGCCTCCTTAACTTACTTAATCTCTCTGTCCTTGAGCCAGATCTCCAGGCCCTGGAGAACAGTGTTTAAAGTAGGAAATAAGTTTATACGGATTCTAAATCTACTTGTCTTCATCTTACCTTCAGGTGAATAAGGCAGAGTAGGTAATATCTAGGCATAGTACTGACTGACAATAACAGGAAGTGTAATTCTGGAAAAGGATCTTTATGGACCTCAGGGCAGAACTCTAGATGCCAAGAACCATCTACTAAAAGCAAGTGCTTTATTGTTGTTAGTTTTTGGAACAAATTTATATTGCATTTCTTATACTTAAAGATAGTAAGTATTGGGGGTTGGGGGTTTGTTTGATAGTAAAACACTTGCCTACAATGTGTTCAGTGTTCTACCTATATGAACAAATAGCCTCTTCCCCCCAAAACAAGATAGTAGCATGCAAAAAATAAAAATACAAATATTTATAAGTTAAAATTTACTAATGTTAACATATGCCTGAAAACAGGAAATTAAGCAGGTATTTTAAGAGTAGGAAGGATCTTTAGACAGTATATGATGCAGTTCACTGAATTTTCTGTGGAAATTGGAAGCTTGATGAAAAAATATATTACCAACATCCAATAGAGAGTCTGTTTCCATCTTTATTCTTCCCTCATTTTCTCCTTTTTAACTCCTTTGTTTTCTTCCTGTCCACAGATATTTACGGCTGTTTTGTTCTGTATGATTTAAATATGGGGCTGGAGTCATGAGGGCAAATTTATGTGCATCTTTTCTTCTTATAATTGCCTTTTCATAGCTGATAAGCTAAGTTTCATGTGTTTTAAACATATTTGTCCTAGATGTCTAATATATGGCAGGTCATGATGGCCTCTTTCAGACCTGCAGTTGGAATGCCCCTGCTTCTATCTGGGTGTAGCTTGACTGTGTGCAGCCTCCATACCCAGCATCTAACCTGGCCATATCCCTTCAGGTTTCACTGGCATGTGCTGGCAGAGTCCTGGGTGCAGACTTTTGCCCAAGCCTGGAGGAGCCAGACCAGAGGCTGGAAGTCCAGGTTGGAGTCTTACTGTTTTATTAGCTGGGGGTGGTATGACAGAAACAATGATCCCTGGCGGCCAATGCTGTCTGTGCTGTCAAGAGAAGCCAGCCCTTGAGGCAGGGGTAAAGAGGGATCCATGTAGTGAATATGTAGCAAGAGGTCCTTAGGACAAGTTATCTATAAGTGGGAGAAATCCATCCATCCATCCATCCATCCATCCATCCATCCATCCATCCATCCATCATCTATCCAGAGCTGTACTCTGGGTTAGGGGAAAAAAAATCCTGATCCCTAAAGGCTGACTGTGTAGATTGACACACAGGCTGTTATGAATCTTTGGCAAGTAATTTAACCCGGGTACTTAATAAGAAAAGCAACACTTAACAGTGAGTATCTTCTGTCTTAGTACATTGGGAAATATGTGCAAAGTACATTTCTCCTGAAAATGTTGGCTTGGATTTTAGTTCACTTTGTGTGGTCTTGAGGCATTAGACCTGGCTTGGTGTATTGCAAAATAAAAATACACAGTTGATGAAGACTACCTCTGCTTCTGTGTGCTTTTGAACTTTCGAGGGATGTATTTGCCGTTACAATGTACAGGCTGACGTTTTCAACATGGATGGCATGAATCAACCCAATTTTTTTCAGAGTCTCAAGTTGGCATCATTTTCTAGGTGTTTCAGGCTTTGCAGAGTATCTTGAGTTTAACATTAAAGTGGGGTGTTTTTTTTTTTTTCTGGTTTAGATGCAACACATAATAAAAGAGAACAGTTTTTACAACTGAGTTCCTCATAGAGTGAGTGTGAAATAGGAAGGCTCCAGTTTTTATAGTACTAAACGGGTATGCCATCTCTTTGCACATGTGCTCTTGGCCTAGAGAATACCACCTGAGCTTCGTTGTGTCCCAAGCTGGTAATGTCTAGGTGGTGACTGGATGTGGCACAGTACAAAAGCAGGTGTGACCCATTGAAGTCATGATCATGAATTTTCTAGTACTGGAAAATTAACAGTGTATATGACATACAAGTGCAGGTAGCAGAGCCTTCTGTGGGGAGTAGCTTGATCCTTGACCTTTGGCATGACATGGGCCTTTTATTCCAACAGTCATCATGAGTCGCTTTTGAGGGTGATTGTTGGATAATCTGTTTGAATTTTGAGTGATAGTGCAAAGAAAATGGCTTTGCAGTGTTCGTTTACAATAAAATGTAAAAATATTTATTTAGAATATTATGTTGGCACAATGACAGAGGGAAGAAGTATATGTGCAAGTTTAGTGAGATTCTGGTTGTTGGTAAACAGCATGGTGGACAAATCGTGGGTTCTGCAAAGGAAGCCAGTCTTTCACAAAGTGATGGAAGCAGTCTCATAACTAGATACTTCCTTCTGTAACCCCGTTTCAGCAGACTGAGGGGAATGTTAAGTCTTGGAAAGATTGCCCACTGGGTTGAGTTGGTGAGTTAGCTGGAACGCACTTAACCGTTTTCTTCTCTTTTCATTTCTTCCCCTGTGTATGGCTTTTGGACATTTTAGCAATACCTATTTTGGCCATATTATGTCAGTTACAATGAACTTAATCTGTCCTTTACTAACTAACTGTTCCGGAGGTATTTTTAGGCTTCATCTCATTCATCCTTGTCATGGCATTTAGTTTGCTTCTCCTTTCTTTATGTGAGAAAAAGAGCCATGCGCTTAGGGGAATTTCTTACAGAACTTGCCAGAGCCATCCACTTTTCTTGCTTTGGTCTTAGGCTTTTCTCTGGTGCCAGCACTGGGAATGCTAGAGCATGGCTGCTTGGCCTCATGATACTCAGTGTAACTTCCACGGTATCTCAGTTTAGTAGTAATACTTTGTTTATATTCTTTCTTACAAAGAGTTTTCATTTAAGGATAAGTCTCACATATGGTTTAATTTTATATGTTAGTTGATTGAAATTCTCATGGCCCATGATGCCTCATTCTGCCCTTAACTTCTTTCTGTTGGATTCTTGACTGTTACTCTGATATTTTCATCTGCCTTAGCAGTTCATAGTTTAGTAATCTTGAGATTCCCAGTACTTAAACTTTGCATCTTTGCTCTCCGGTAACTATCCTACAAGTCTGTGCCTGGTTGACATTTGCAAAGGCATCTGTTGTGTTTTGGGGTTAATATGTTTGATAGACCAGCAGCTAGAAAGTCAGCTTCCGTTCAATTTGTGTCTTGGCTTATTTTTTTCAGTGGCTTCTGAAGTAGACATGGAGCTGGCCACTTTCTGCTACGGAGTTTAATTGATAAATAACAGCACTGGTGTACACACCTGCACAGTTGCCTTCTAGGAAGTGATCTTCTAGGGTAGACCTTCCTTAATTGCTGACAAGTACTATATATACAATTTATATATAAAATATTATATATATATAATAAAAACTTACTTTTCTTAGCCTAGCTGCACCTCATCATGGGTTGAGTTCTTACAATTAACTTAACAGTTTTTTTCTTCGTTGGGTTCACTATGTGAGGGTTGACTTGGTGTTTTTCACCACTGAAGTGCTTAGAAAATTAGAGTAAATAATGAACCAATATTTCAGTACCAGATTAGACACAATTTACTGTGATGTTTCATAAACCACAGACTCCTTTCTTCTGTGAATGCATGAAGGATCTCTTTTTTTTTTTCCAGACATACCGGGGTGCAAGTGTAAATTTCCATAAAATTTAAATGAGGTGCTTCCTGTAATTAATGAACAATTGTGGCTGCTCTCTGGTCTGCATTGTAATTAACCGTGATCAGGCTTGTTTAGTGATGACACTGTTCCTGTAATAATTTGACAAGCTACTGCGAATTTGCCAGGTTATTAAACAACCTGCAGCATTCACTCACAGAGTCCCAGGCATGAGGTCCAGAGCAACAGCTACCGCTGGTGAGGTGCTGCATGAGCGTGAACCAGAAGTAACCCCGTGAAGTCTGTGCTTCACCACAAGCAGATTGATATCCCTGTGATTGTGGAGAACTTAATTAATGTGGTATGGCAGTATCTTGAAAACTTTGTTTATTGTATGATGAACCTACTGTGACAGAGCTGATCATTTTTTAGGACACACAACGAAACCCGCAAGTCGTCTGTAGTGTACCAGTATGAACAAAATAGAGACAGGTTTCCCTTAACGCCTTATTAGACAGGTATAATTAATTTTTTAAAAAAGCTCTTTTTTTCAGGTTCACTTACAAATAACACTCCTTATATAATGTTATTTCTCTCTCTCTCTCTCTCTCTCTCTCTCCCCTCCTCCCCTCTCTCTCTCTCCCTCTCTCCATATTGTTAGAAACAACAGATGACTGTGTGCTTGTGCTAAGCAGTCACATTGTAGGTACTCAGCTCTAAGTGGACTGGTAGGTAGCCTTATGTCCTTGGTCACTAGGGCACCATCCCCCTACCTCCCTTCAGGTTAAGAGCTGTTTCAAAACATTACTGTCTAGTTACTGTGGTGTCTTTCATTCAGATTCTGTTTATTGACTAAACCACAAGGATTCCTGCCCAAAGTACCAGGCGGTCTCTGCTTGACTGATTTTGATTTTCTAACATCAGCCCTGGGGTTTATTTGAAAAATGTACACACACTGCAGCTTTAACAAGTCAAGTGACTGCATGTTTTTTTTTTTTTAACCATGGAGTAGTGTATATCTGAAGATCATTAAATTTAGTGGTGGGGATGGTTGTGGTCGAGCTTAAGTGTAGTGGTCCCTATAGTGTGTGTGTGTGTGTGTGTTTGTGTGTGTGTGTGTGTGTGTGTGTGTGTGTGTGTGTGTGTGTGAGAGAGAGAGAGAGAGAGAGAGAGAGAGAGAGAGAGAGAGAGAGAGAGAGATGGTTTTTGTCTTTTCATCTTCTGCAAAAGCCAGAAAGTTTCCTGCCGTTCTCTTTCCAACTATTGACAAATGACTGCCAGATGTGGAATCTTCCCAGTGCTCTTTCCCTCAGCAAACCTGCAGCGAAGGGATATTTGATTCTCCCTTGCCCATTTCATCTCCTTTCCACATCTGCCAGGGACACACAAGCAATCCATCCCTCCACGAGAGTTTAAAGTTTACTCAGCTCCTTTTCCCCCTCAGATAAAGTATTCGGAGACAACAGAATGAGGTCCATATGACGCTCTCCCGACTTCACTGTATGAAACTAGTTGTTTATTTTCCTTATCTACCTCTCAGTAATTGAACTTTCATTTCAGTCACAGTCCAAGGAAAATTTGATGCAACTTTGGGAGTGCTAAGAGTTTACTATTGTCTGCTGGCTACAAAGAGTGTCACCACTGCAGCTTTCCCCCTTGAGTCCCTCACCTCTGAGGAAGACAATACCCCAGGAAAGCAGTTAACACATAGAAAAACAAACGCTAAGTGCCGTGTAGAATGCAGTAGTCATTTAAGATAAAAAAAAAAAAAAAAAAGTCCATCCACAGGCGTGGAAAAGTCACCTTGTTGGACTTGATTAGTTTTCCCTGTGTTTGTATCCATTGTCCAAGTTGCTATGTAGGAGGCTGTAGTTTTAATCACAAGTAGCTTGTAAAAGAGCAAGTGTGCTGAGTTTGGGAGGCATGTGGAATAAGGTTGGTTGGGGAGGCCACACACGTAATCACGAACATGCACAGAGGCCTTTTGCATCTGTTTAGAATCTGTATTGATACTGATTTTTTTTCTCCCCTCTCAGTTTGAAAATAGTTTCTAAAATGCCCATGTAGCTCATGTTCATGCTAAAGGGTGGGCTGACACAGGTGGCCTTGCTGTTTTCCTATTACACTTTTTGGCAAACGAAAAGGCCCCTTATTCCCTGAATAAGATCAGGGTATTTTTTTTAAACATTTAAAAAATAATCCATAAAATGTCTGCCACATGTTCTCTAGTTTATGGAAATGTTTTCCAAATCAGAGCCACGTATTGAATTCTTACTGTAAAAGTGCTAGTGTGTTTATTTCTGCCACCTTCTTAGCTACCTGTGATTTCTATTTTTATGTGAATTTGTTTTACATGAAACACAAATGGAGAATTCAATGGATATTTCTGAATTTTTAGACTAAGACTTTTTATTGTTGTTATAAAAAGTGGTCAGGCAAAATAGCTGATGCCTGGCATCGCCATCAGAACAGGAAATAGGAACTTTGTTTTTCTGTATGCCCTTTAAACAAAATTAATGAAATAAATAGTAACAGAAAGAACTAAACAATAAAACCCCAATAGTCCCTGGAAAAACAAAACCAGCAACAAAACCCCCCTACTACACCTAAGTAAATGGGATAAAGCCAGAGTTGCCAAAATGTATTTCCATTTAAAATTTTTCATGGAGTAGAATAAAGGTTAATTATGATTGAAAGACTGAGGCAGTAATTTAAAATTGCTCACTCTTAAAAACAAGACACTTCTCAAAATAAAATTACCAAAAAGCAAGAAATGTCTCTGTGGAAGAGTTCATACTGTGATTGTACGTTGCGATCCTCTGGGACTGATGCCATGGTAGGCACTCGGTTCACTCAGCAGAGGCCGGTGTGGAGAAGGTGGAAGTTTAGCAAGTTCCCCAGCACCTAAGTTCCTCTAAGTTTAGATCACTTCACAGAATTTGCCCTAACTAACACATTTGCTGGTTTCTCATGACTTCCTGCTTTTTGCTCACCATAGTTACTCTGGGAGGCAGAGAGGTGCTAAGCAATGGAGGTGTCATCCGGCTGTGCACCTAGGGAGTGTCCTTCAGAGGACGACTTGTCACCAGCCGTCAAAGAAGAGAGTGGCTTTGTGGTCTCTGAACATCTGGCAGAGCTGCACAGGAAGCTGAGGGGGTGTCATTAATTGTGATGAAATAATTTAAACCATCAGGAATAAATGAGGCTGTTAAGCTAAGTTCAGATTCCATTTGCCATGCACATGTGTCTAGCAGCCTGTGTGCAGTTAAAAAATTGAATTATATTAGCTCATGAGTAGAAGTGAAACAGATACTGTAAATGAAACAGGTTGCTGTGCAGTGATGACACGGTATCGAGCCACTTCATGGAGTTACAGTTCGTAGGATCAATATAGCAAAAGTGGTATGTTACTTAATGAATTTTTATAGGAAAAGTTTTCTTTGTAGGTGTATTAAAGTACACTGCAAAATGTTTGTTTGGTTTCTTTTTTGGTAGGGGTAGCAGACTGGGCAGTAATGATAGGGCCACCGGTTTTTTGTTTGTTTGTTTGTTTGTTTGTTTGTTTGCTTGTTTAACATGTTGAGCAATGTGGTGTAAACTGTAGTGTATGTGTACCTAGTGAGGAGCAGTAGGGGTGTGGGTGGAAAAAGCAAGTCAACAAGCAAGCAGAGGTTGCATGGCAGGGGCAGGGGCACTATTCACCGTCCTGTAGAGGCTGGCTGTGGAGCTCAGGTTAGACCAGGCATTAGATTGCACCCATTTCAAATGGGATTCTCAGACATTGTCTGTCTACAGGCAGCCCTGACTTCAGCAGGGCGAGACCGTCAGCTTTTGGAACGTCTAAGAAACTCTTGAGGTTTTGTGCACTGGCTTGAACAATGGTGTGTAGGCTCCAAAAGTACATCTCTAAAATGGAATGTATTGCTAGACACGTGAATAAAGTAACAAATTTTCAAAATTGAATGTTTCTTTCTAACTAACATAAAAATTGAAAAGTAAAAGGAGACTGCCTAGGTACAGAAAACGTTTCTGGAAAAAAAAAAAAAAAGGAGAGGTATTCGCTGTCAGAAAACAAGATGCAGGCGTTGGGCTTAAGCTCTGACAAGCTTTGGACAAGAGCCATTCGCTGCAGATATTTTATCTCGCTCGGCTTCTTTGCCTCTTGGTTGCCTTCTTGCCTTTCTTTGTGTCCAGTCGTGTCTCTTTTGTGTTTTCTCCACGTTCTCTTTTCCTTTCCTGTATTTTCACTTTAGGCTTTTGTTCCTTTGAATCTGCTTCCCTTTACATCTTGCTCTCATTTCCCACCTTTCACAGCAGCAACCTACAGTTCCATTTCCTTCACAGAGTTTACCTGCTGCTACCGGAAAAATAGTGCCCACAATTATATTAGGGGAAAAACATGTAAAATTAAGGTTGCGTCAATATATAACATTGTATGACTGTCCATGGGCTTAAAATGTGAATTGATTTCATGAAGACACTTAAGAAGGAATTTAGGATGTTAATTGAGTCTCTTCTGTTTCTGAGTAAAGCTATTAATGGCCAGTGTCTTTAAGAAGTTAGTAGGTTCAGGTGAACATTTTCCTTCTCCTAAGAAACCCTGGACTTCAGACTTGCTTAAAATCCAACAGAGTAACTGGTAGGATATGGCCTCTGCGTGTTTTTAATCTCTGGATTTCATTTTAGCTGATGCAATGGAATAGGAAAATTTTAGTTCTATGGTCCTGCCTCTTACTTCTGGAAGGATCAGAGGGGGCATAGTGTCAGTGTGTAAGGCATTTTATATGGCTATATATACATATATATATATATCAGTAAATCTATTTGTATTATGCTGTAAATATTTTCACTAGCTTCTGGTCACCAAAAACTTAATAATTAAGAAAAACAATGTATCTTGACTATTTAAATATTAGATAGCTTAAAATAATTTTAAGTTATCTTTCTACTATAGGAATTCAAAGTTCACAGGAAAAATTAGAATAAGAGGTTTTTCAATTACTTTTACTTGGTAATCTCTGCTCATCTGTTTTTCAAAAACAAGAAAATGATAGTATCTTTAGCAATTGAAATTTTTTAGTAAATAAAGAAAATTTGTTAAATGAATGTTAAGTTTCTCCCTCTTCCATCCCCCCGCCCCTACATTTTGGCAGGATACAAATTAGATGCTTTTACATATTTTCCAGATTCTTTTTAAAGTTTTCTGTTGCTGTTGCATTTCCCGCTTAAATAGCATTAAAGCCATGGATTTGTTTGGCTTGAGTTTTAGTATTTCAGGTGTATTGTGAATGAAGTAAACTTGACAGTCTTCTTCATGTGTTTCGATGAGAGAATGTCTGAATCTCAGGTGCGGGGTGACTGTGAGTGTTAACATAGAAACGCTGAGTGAGATGTGCAGTTTCTGAAGCCATTGTCAGAGCAGCTTCGTAGGAAAAGGAGGTAAGATGAGAAACAGGAGATCGTTAGTTCTTATCTTGATTAGAGAACTAGGTATTTTGAGTGGGTAGCACATATGCATGGATTTCAATAAAGATGTTCCACTATAAACTCATACTCAATGTAACTATTAGAATTACTAATTTCCTTCTGTTTGAATATTGGGTTAGAGTTAGTCACAATGAATGCTTTCTATTAGAGCATACAAATCTTTCTGTTTCTTGTGAAAGAAAAGGAAACCTTTTGCTTGTGTAGATAGTACAGTCTCAAGTTATGTGGTAGGTTCTTTAGGACTCAATAATTTTCCTTATGGTTTAAAATTTTACAAGTGAAAATTACATAAATTGTAAAACCTAATACTTTCCTCTTAAAGATTTAGAAACTGTGGCTAAGAAACTTTAAAGGACTTACCCCCACATTCTTCATTGTTGCTCAGAGCCTAGGTGATGTCATCTGCCCGTTTTCATTCCTTTAGCAATTAAAACATGTTACATGACTTGTTCTAAAATTTAAAATCCACATTATATAGCCAATATTTCCAGTGATCCATAAGGTCCAGAAGAATGTAAGAATGCAGATATCAGTCACACCTGATTCTAGTGGTGGTGGCAGAATTCAGGAGGCTTCATTCTTAAGTGCTGTAGTAGCTTCCATAAAAAACAGGTGTGCTGAGGTAATGCTAAGACATAGACTGTTTAGGTCTGGCTTTTTGATTGTTTGTTTGTTTTTTTATGTCTGTCTTTCTAGTATCAGTTAATGCCATTCAAAAGCTACTTCTTACACATTATGAAGTAGAAACAGTCACGTCTAAGTGATCCCAGTTCCAAAAGAAAAGTGTTGTTTGCAGATACACTAAGAGACGGGTGCCTGAGAACATATAAGCCCTCTTTAATGTTCACTGAGTGCTAGTGGAGCTTCTTGGAGCACAGAGGCAGACTAAGTTCTCCTGAAATCATTGTTACCATTAAAAAAAAAATCTCTAAGTGCCTTTTTGGGTATGGTACTGTGTTTGCATCCTATAAAATGTGAGCTGAACAGATAGGGCCTCTGCCCTTTAGGAGTTTATAATCAAAAACATATAATGCAGCTGACATCTGTTATTGCATTGAGGTTTTACAAATAAACGTTGATCACTTATATAAATAAAAGTTTTATAACAAAGAGGAGAAAAGCTTTTTCTTGCCTGATTAAATAAGTAAACAGACATTCTCATCCCCATATTGAAACAATGCATAGAAGTCGTAAAATGGCTGAATTAAAATAATCCTGACACCAGGGTACTCTGTTACAGTGTGGTTTTAAAGCTTTGAGGCGTGAGCTGAAGTCACTGATGGTATACTTAGAATGGGCCTAATTCTGAGGTGCTGTTTTGTTATCTGCCTAAGAAAATGGAGATGAGTTTAGTTTGCTCCTACCTACGGATTTTCTCCAGTTAGATTCTAAATGGTGATTGGTGTTCTTTGTTTTGTAAATGGGTACCCAGGAATATGATCTAAAATTTTATCCAACCCTTTAATATTAGCAAAATTTATGTTTCAAAATTTGCTCTGTCAGTAGAAGCTACATTAAAACAAGTATAGGCGTTTAAGATTGATGCTGATTATGAAATGAACGAGAAAGGGGGTGGGGAAGGGTTGATTGATCAATTGGTTCAGAACTTTGAGGAAGAATTCGACTTGCAAGTTTTGGTGAAGTTATACCAACTGAAATGAAACATGTGTGTTGATGGGGTTAGAATAGGTATTTCATTTGATAAGACATTTTCTCTCTTTGTGCTTAAGTTTCATGTAGGGCCTTAACCGTTTCTTCATTTTTGAGTGACTAGCAACATTGAGAAGACTAAGCATGAACTCCGCTCAAAGGTCAAGACACTGAAAAAAAAAAGTGGCTGTCTGTACCTCACTGTAGGTGTCTGTCTGTGTATCAAAGCACGTGGGTGCATAAATTAATTAGAAGAACAGTCAGTGATATAAATCAAACTTACTTGGTACACTGGTGAAATGAGCATTGTTTATAATATTATCTTGTTATTTAATCTCTTCTGTATAAACCTGGCTGGTTGACATTATGAAGTAATAATACAATTAATGTGATGATGGTATATTTTTTCTCATACAGGTCTGATCCTGCAGGCCTTTCTTGACGGATTTGTATATATAGAACAGCAATAGGACTGGAAATTTTAATTAGCTAGATCCCCCCCCCACCCACCCCAACCCCTGTGGATGTCTGGCTTCTTACTTTATTTTAAAATCTCAAAATGTCCTCAGAGATTTTTATTCTTTTGAACCAGCAATCTACTGACCACAGAAGAAAAAATCGCCTTCAGATATTATTTTCTCAAAGTTCTGCAAAGTTCATTATCAGAGCTACCTGCTGTCTTCAGCTACACTATGCTGTGCTCTGGGTCTCAAATAAAAAGAAAATTTTACTTATAAATGAACCTATTAGGAATTTTTTGAATAAACAAAAGGCTCCTTTTCTTTGATGTACAAAGGAATTTTGTTTATAACTATTAGTCACATAAGTCTGTTCTCTATACAAGCAACAACCACTCCTTATCTTTTGTGTGAAAATGAATGCATCCCTGTTAGCTATGAAGCAGGAGATAACTGCTTTTGAAACTGCAAGGAGGAATCTTGGCAATGTGCAATTGTTTGTGTTGACATTTAGCATTTACTACAGAACCTTTGCTTAGTTTCTTGTTTCTAGGTCCCACCGCCCCCTGCTAGCTGACTTCTTGATTTCTTTATGTTACAAGCTAAAAACTTTGCTTTGGGAGAAGTAAAGACCTGAATGTTACTGACCACATTCTCAGTTTACCTGACTGTCCTTGGCATCCTTTTATGTATGATTAATGTTTTCTGACAATGCTGCCCAATCATTTTACAAGTAAATCTTACGGAAAAAAAAGAATAGTTGTCTATTGTCAATTTTTTATGACTAGAGCTTGGCACCTGGAATTTTTTGTTGTTTCTACTTTATCTCATCGAGAAGCTAGATCTAGAACAGTCCCTTTAGGATTGTCCATAGGGCACTTGTGAGTGATTTGATGCTATCTCAATTGTGAGGCTTTTTTTTTTTTAAACTTGGGATATTGACTTCTTTATTGACCAACATTTCTAATACACATTTAAATAAAATATTTGGATGTATCATTTAGACATTTCGATCTCATTTTTGTGTGTGTCATAGATTTTACTGTTTGAATGGTGATTATTTATCATGCATTAGCAATATTCCTGACTTCTAGCAGTGTATATCTCTGGTTTGGGACTCAGTAACCAC
Organism: Acomys russatus; assembly: GCF_903995435.1. Taxonomy (NCBI): domain Eukaryota; kingdom Metazoa; phylum Chordata; class Mammalia; order Rodentia; family Muridae; genus Acomys; species Acomys russatus. The sequence goes on along the minus strand of NC_067138.1, from coordinate 90,704,282 downwards.
AGGGATAAAACTGACGACCAGTCGCCCATGAATGATTTGCTAAGAGTTTACTTAGTGAGAAAAAGTGACCTAAGTAAAACTTCATGCTACATATATTCCCATAGGTTTTTCCCTATTACCTTCTGGGTTATACAGCTCAGGTTATATGTCATTATTAAACTTGGCAGATATGTTTTCTGAGGTTTGGGTGTGTTTTCTGAAGGCCTTTCAAGATACTATATATCAAACAAGTATTGAAATCAGGTTATCTGTTGACTGGGACACAGACATGCAGTGTCACAGGGCAGCTTCTGTGTTGAAGAAGTGACTTAACTGTGGTCAGCCGCTCTTTTCAACCAACTGACCAGAGCCAGCTTCTTGTATCTGATAGGACAGAGGCTTCAGTGTACCGTGAGAAAACAGCATGGAGCTCTATGCCATGTTCCCACTTGGGAGTGATGCGTATGACTGAGCCCATGAAAAAATCCTGAGACGTATCATCAGCCAAGTAGATGCCTGCTGACAAAGGCGAAACGGTGTGTGCTGCAGGCTACATGTAGAAACACTGTGAGTCTTCCTGGTGTGCGGCTTCTCCATCTCTGGATGTGACAAGTCTAGCCTTCCTCTGCTTTCCTCCTTTCTCGTCTTCATTTGCTTCTCTTTACTGCGGATTATGTCAATGTCTCATCTTCTCCTCCATTTTGATGCAGTACATACTATTTTAGCCATTCAGTTTGGAATTTCCTTTGAAAGTTGGCTTAACCTGTGTCCTTCTCAAACAGATCGTGACATCTATGAAGGGTCTTTGTTTAGGGAACAGCTTGGAGAAGAAACGATGGATTGGAAAACCAGGGTAAAGATGACTGTTGAGGTGACCAGAACTACTAATGATTGGTGCTTATTCTCGATCAGGCTATCTGCAGCACATCACGAATATGTCTCCTGGAACATAAAATGGAAAAATGTTTACACCTTGCCTCTAATTTTTTTGTTAATTACTGTGGCCTTCTGGGCAACAACACCCCACACTTGTGACGGTCTGGCATCATAAGTACATGGGCAAAGCGCAAGGTAAGGTGCCTAGGTAGCTCTCAGTGGCAGCCTTGGCTAGTGCATCTGGAGCAAGATGTGGAATGGAGAAAAGTGAAAGCTCACGGGAATGCCTATGTTGATTTCACTTTGATCTGTAAACAGAACACTGAATATTGGTTGTCCTACACCGCTAGAACTGAAATGGTCTTCATGGGTAAAGGCAATTATACTTTTAACCAGCACTTCGCTGTTTACAAGGGTTGTTTGCCTTTCTCCCAGTAATTTTGGGCAGTCCTTGGCATACTGACTGTTCATATTAGGACCAGAGTTCTCTACTTTATCCACATGGAAGGATAAAACATCCTTAGACATTATCCCAAGTGTATTCCAAAGTCTCTGATTTTGAAATAGGGGGATGGTGTTACCTCTTCAGCTACTCTTTGTGTGTGTCTGTGTGTGTGTGTGTGTGTGTGTGTGTGTGTGTGTGTGTGTGTGTGCACGCATGTACATCCATATGTATATAAATTTTTGCGTAAAAGAAGAGTTATTTAGCAAACTTCTGCCACAGGGTGATTCGACTCTTTGGAGGTTCACTGTGGTTTTCCAGGTCACTGGAACCTCAGTAGGTACAATTAATGGTCTTATTGAACCACGACACAAGGTAAGTTGAGGAAGAGTTAGAGTAGAAAAGAGCATAAGGAGAAACTAAAAAGTAGTCCCCAGTGGAATTGGGACACTATGCAATTTATTACTTTGACCCCGCCCGCCCCCAACATCTGGGTCAAAAACCAACTTCTAAAACAGAAGCAGGTGAGCCATACAATTATTATATGTATTTTTATTATAGTTAAATATTTTATTTTAGATTCATGGTCCCCAAATTATAATGGGTAACCATTACGAAGGATCCTGCAGAGACAATGAAATGACATCAGTGTTCCATTTGGAAATGCAGATGAAGTCTCTTAGCAGTTTTTTTGCTTCTTATAAGTGACTGACCTTGACTTCTCACTGTGTGTTCCGTGGTTAGTTTCTGGCTGTTTTGTTTATACGGACATGTATGATGCTATAGGAGAGAGACTTTAAGGGAGAAGAAGAGAGCATGTTCTGTACTCATGTAGGGAGGTAGAAGACACACATTCCAAATCAAGTACACAGATAGCATCTTACATTTTAACATTTCTCCAATTATGTTACCTTTAAAGACAAAAGTGCTGAATAGAGAAATATTAGAAAGTCAGATTTTATTATGGTTTTATAGCTGCTTTAATGTCCTCAATCAATTGGAGAATTGTTACCTAGTAAGTTGGATGGTTTTTTGTTTTGTTTTGTTTGTTTGTTTGTGTGTGTGTGTGTGTGCGTAATTTGTTCTTTCTGTGAGTTAGAAGACAAGTCACTGTGTCCTTAAAGAAGAAATGCAGCTTACTCTGCTAGAACTTTCTTTGAGTCTGAGGGAGGTGAACATGAGATGATGTGAGGTTAATAGGCCTTTAGGATATATTAAAAAGCCTTATTTTCTGTTATATTCTGTATGTGTCTGAGGACAAGGGGGTTGAGGTTGTGAGGAGATTGACTGTGGGATCTTCAGGAACAATTTTTCTGTCTTGTGGTTGGTCACTTTCAATGTATGGCAGCTGCTTCCCACTATAATCTCAAGAGCCAATCAATATGTACAATATTATGCAACTTACAGTTATATTGTAACCAAAATATGTCAAGTGTGGTTTCTGAGTGGCTGATTTACAGTAAGTGTTCTTCAGTCCCCAAAGTGGGTATTATGACTAATTTGAACTCCCATAGACAGGCATTTCTTTCCACGTGACGACTGTATGAGTGTTGGGGGGAGGGTTTGTAGAGAAAAGAGGAGCAGTAACTCTGTCAGTGTCCTCACATACAGATTGATCAATTGTCATCTCCTTTGCATCTACATGGATTGTTATGAATTATTTGCTCACCCTGGGAGAGACGTGCTCTGAATTACAATAATTTAAAATCTGTGAATCTATTAAAACCATATTTGTAGCTCTAAAAAAATTGATATTCACTGGGCAGTTTGCCCAACAAGAGAAAGTCAAAGAGATTACATACTTATCCTAAGTAACAGCAACCACCCTGCCAATTCCTCCTTTGAAAGAATACAGCAGACTCAAATTATATATCTATGGGTAAGGAGAGGCAAGAAAAGAACTCAATATATCAAAATCAGAAAGTGAATTCCACAGTAATGGTTACAATAATGTTTCAAGATGTGTTCTCTGCAAAGACCTGAGTCACTGAACTAATCACAACTTAGATGGATTTAAAATGATTTAAAATAAATCCCGTGGTTGTTAAATATGTTTGCTTCTGTAATTTACTACGTACCAATAGACCCTGAGATCACATGGGGTCAGGGCAAGAACCTCATTGTTTGATAGAGAAAGTAGGGTCTATGTAACAATAACAGACTGTGGTCACAGACTGTCCTTGAAGTCTCTCATCTCCAGGTCATAGGGTACCAAGAAGTCAAAGAGTTCTGAATAGAACACACAGAGCTTTTACTGCTTGGGGCTGGTAGTATAAGGGCGTGCCTGGTATTTCCAAGGCAGCTCTTTCATTAGAGATGAGGATAAGCAGCTCTGATGAACTGTACTGTGATCTTTGGAAGTGTGAGGTTTAGTCCTATTCGTCTGTATTGTCTCAGCACTGTCCATTGTGCCTGGTACTTGTTAGGAAGGTGTGGGCATGCTGAATAATGCGACAATTATTTATCTTTGCATGGAAGCACCATGTGTATAGGCAAGCCAAGAAACGATTTGCACAAAGAATACATATGCTTTAGTTGCATGTTGAATGAGTCTGAGATTTCTGTGGCAGTAGAGTAGAGAGCTCACCTAAAATTTTCTCTTCTTGAGGGAAAACGCACATTGGTGTTTATATGTATATTCTGCTGTTTTATATGGTGCCCTGTTCAGAGTAGATTCTAGAAAAGAGTGTCTTACAGCTTTCTTTCTTTGTAAACTTGAAGTGAATTTTCCATAGTTGTTTCTTCTTTCCATATTAAGAGTTTGATGAATGCTTGGGCTCAGTATATTTCTGTTATATATTAATGTTGTAAAAGTCTAAATATCTCATTTACTGTAATCATATCAGTATCGAGTTGAGATGGGGCAAGGTAGTACACACCTTCGATCGCAGTGCTCGGGAGGCATAGCCAGGCAGAACTCTGGGTTCCAAGCCAATCTGATCTATATATTAAAGACCCCGTCTCAATAACGACTACAACAACAAAATTTGCTGGGTGTTAGTGACATACATCTTTAATCCCAGCACTTGAGAGACAGAGGCTGGCAGTTCTCTGAGTTCAAGGGCAGCTTGGTCTACAGAGTGAGTTACAGGGCAGTCAGTGCTACACAGAGAAAACCTGTCTCAAACAAACAAGCAAACAAATACTCCAAAAGAATGACAACATTCGAAACAAGAACAAAAGTTGAATGTACCATCTGCCTATATGATATTTACTTTCTTATAATTGAGAATTAACTTCTTTGGCCTGTTGAAAAATGACTTCCAGTATTACATTTAATAAGAGGTAAAGAGCCCCACCACTAATTTTTAGTTAACTGTTGCTTTGCTTTTACTGTCTAGGAATAGTCTTTCGGTTGTTGGTCTTCTGTGTCTCAACTTGTGTCAAGTTTAGGCCCAAGAAGGGTCTGATTGTGGATCTTACTCTTGTATATATCTGTGTGTGACCCTAAAGAGATGAGTGATAATCATATTTTATACCAAAAGCAAAATAAATAAGCTTGCTACCATGGTTGAGTTAAGCAAATGTCCTGGGTTAGCTGGATGTGTGCTCAGTGCTGATGAGGTTGAGCCACAGAATCGCTTGAGTCTCAGCAATGGAAGCTGGCCTATGAGATTTCTGAAGAACATTTTTTCTTAGTTGCCAACACAGCTTACATGTTGTTTACTGCAGCGTCAGTTGTTTTGGTCATTGAGGTAATGGGAAGCATTGCATAGTTGGAACCTTTCTGTGTATGCATTTTTAATTGTTTTAATTAAATATACTAAGTGTCTTTAATGTCCTGTGCCTCTTACTGAAAGTATCATGATAGGGGAAACAAACTAAAAGATCTATATAACATTATAGGAGAAAACATTTGCAGCAAAGATGGCAGAGATCAAGGGAATGTCAAAATTACTGGAGTGCAGAAAACAGAGAATTGAAGATGAGACCAAAACTAGATAGATAGAGATGCCTTTGGGCAAATAGAGCTCTGTCAGAAAGTATGTTAGAAGGCAGAACTTCAGAGGAAAGCTTTATTTTATGGGGAAGTATAATAAGAAAAAAAAATCTCATAACTTTTTACTTACTAAGAGAAAAATTCAAATTTTATGCAAGATACCATACACAAAGTATTTTAACTATAGGACTGTTTTGCAAATGTACAGATTCATTGAAGGCACAAAATACATTAATACTTCTTCAAAAAATGTTAATTGTAGATAGTTCCCTTACTAGTTTTAATTCTGAGAGTTCTTATTGTGATTGTCTTTAATTATAGTGATTTGTGTGGTTTTTTTTTTTTTTTTTTTTTCAGTTACTAAAGATTTCCTATAGAGAGTTTGGCAGATAGGAGTTTACACTTTAGATGGGTTTTGCTTATAATTTTAATGAAATGAGTGCTTTATTATGAGTAAAGAAAATTTGAAAATTTTCAGTCACTGCAAAAAGTTAAACTGTGTGGGTTAGAAAATAAAATTTGTTTTGATTAGAAATGATTAGAAAAAGACTGCTTAACAAAGAAGTTACCAAGCCTTGCGTCTGTTCCAGTTGTTTCTAAAGTACTTTCCTAATTGAAGTCTTTAGGTTTAGAATAGGCTGAGTACAAGGGAGAATGTTGCAGTAATTGGTGGAACACACCAGTGCACAGAAAGTAATAATTCCTGATGAAATATAAAAGTTGCGTAGATATGAGAGTTAGCCATTTCCAAGACAATATGGCAGTGTACACTTCACTCATGCTCAGTTCAAGTACTTCTCTGTCTTTTGAGAGCTCCCTTGCAACCTTAAACCGCCTAGGCTGCCTTTCTTGTTTCTGTGGTTGGCACAGCTTTCTGTGTGCCCCACTATGTCTGTTCCTCCTACACAGTTGAAATTGTTTTATTATTCTTTTGTGTGTGTGTGTGTTTTTTTGGGTTTTTTTTTTTTTTTGTTTGGTTTTTTTTTTTTTTTGAGACAGGTTTTCTCTGTGCAGCCCTGGCTGTCTTGGAACTTTTCTCTAGACCAAGCTGGCCTCAGAGATCTGCCTGCCTCTGCCTTCCAAGTGCTGGGATTAAAGGTGTGCGCCACCACACCCGGCTTAATTCTTAGTCTTGCCTATGGTTATGATATGACAGTGTCTTGATTCATGGCCCTGTGTCTTTAATGTCCCTCCAGGACATAGTACAGTGCCTTCACCTAAGTGAATGAAAGGAAGGGAGAATAGAAAAAAATGTACTGTGGTTGGGCATTTAGCTCAGTGGTAGAGCACTTTCCTAGCAAGTCCAAGGCCATGTGTTTAGTCCTCAGCTTCAGGGGATAAGGGTGTGGAGAAGGAACTGAACATACTGGAGTAGGAATAAAGCTCCATGTACATGTTGGTCAAGACGGAGGCCTGGGTTCAGTACCCAGCAATGTGTACATACGCTGAGTCACTCAACTCAACTTACAAATAAAGAAAAGGAAAGTAATTTGACTGGAGTCAGCCTTAGGGGCAGAAAAAGGCCCAGTATCTGAATTACCTGTTGTTTTCTTTATAACTCTTATCATAGTATTGAAGTTTATATAATAAGGCTGGATGAGATCGATTTTAAAAGGGATTGGTTTATTCCAGAGCAAACTTGCTGGCTGCTAGCATGCTAGTCGAATAAAACCCTCTACCTTTCTTTACATGGTCTCTTGTTGATACCTATTTTTCTCCAAATGTTAATTTCCTTGTTTTTTGTTTTGTTTCTGTAATTCTTAAGGGTTTCTCTTTGATAGGCACTCTGCCTGTCATCAGACCAGATCAGTGTCCATTTATAGAAGTGATGTTTTTGCTTTTGTTTTAACCATAGAGAAATCTTCAAGGTATAGTTGCTTCCTACAGAACTAGACTCTCTTCAGTCGTCCCAGTCCTAGCAAGGGCAGAGGCTGACTCTTGGTTTCATTGTGAGCTGAAGGACCAGCATTTCCTGCAAGTGCCATGCCACTCTACTGGGTACTGGAATGCTCTTAAAGTTTTGCTTCAAAGGGCTGCTAAGAATCATGGTTATTGACCAAGGATAGCATTGGGATGATCAGCATGTTACCGGACAACACTAGAGGCAGATGCCAGCTAAGGTCACCCTCCAAGCTCTGCAATATGTGCAGGTTAGTGGCAGGCAGCACTTCCCATCCAGGACACTGTTGGCAAGGAGCTCTGATTCCATACGTCCTGACTTTGCCCTTTCCTTGTGGTACTTCCTTTGTAACCAGACTCAGGAAAACAAAAGCATTTATCAGGGTTAGGTGTTTTCTTGTTAGAGGATTGCCTCCCCATTTTGGACTTTACAGTTTTTGAATCTAGACCCTATAGCTAGACTATAGACAAGGTCCTGTAGGTTTTTTGTTTGTTTTTTTTTTTTTTGTTTTTTGTTTTTTTTTTTGTGAGCGCTGTTTTTCAAATTTTTCATAGGATAAGTGTATTCACACTTTTCTCTTTAATGCAGAATTTGAATGAGATTACTTCTGGACAGGACCTCTCATTTTGAGGATCGTTGAAATGCTGTTGTTGTTTTTGGTGTGTGTGTGTGTGTGTATGTGTGTTGGCATGCACATTTTTAATATATATGAAGTCACCTAAATGTAAATGATAGATATAATTTAGAGTTCATATAATAACTAGAGTATTGAGAACAAGACCGTGAGAATAGCAGGGGCCATTTACTTCAGTGATTTTATTTTTTTAAAAAATGGTTTAAAGTCAGACACCCGGACACAGCCTCTCACTCAGAAATCATCTTGCCTTATACTGAGTATGGGTGAGCTGCTGTGATGGTGACATGGGCGGCATCAAGGGATGGCACTCTGTGCTGAGGAGATTGTTGGGGGACTGTTGCATTTTGTAATGAAGTGGACTAAAGGACTCCAGGAGGACATAAGGAGAGTAGACTCTGAGCGTCCTGAGGGAAGATCATGACTCTGCTTCTTTGTAGATTCTTGGGTTGGGACACTGACTAGGAACAGTAGTGACATCAAAAGTACTTGCTTAGTAGTTTTTGTTTTTGTTTTTGTTTTTTAAACAAATAAACAAAAAACTGACCTCACCAAGAAAGGTATTCTGAGAAGAAGAACCCAATTTTATGCCCTTAAATGTTTCCTTGTTGTGTTTTAAGGTAGATATTTTCTCTCATGATTAGGTCAGATTTGCCCGGTTCTCTCTGGTCATGCCTCCTTGCTTCTGTAAAGGTCTGCCCTATAGAAAACTGTTGGAGATGTGGTGGGTTAATGTAAAACAAAATTGAGCCTTGGTCTCTTGTTCATTTTATAGGGTTGTTGTGTCTACTATTTTTTGTTTCATATGCTTGAAAATATTTTAACACATAACATCATAACATCCACCCCTTAGCAGACCAAAATACCCATGTTGAGCACCCAAAATATCCTTGTGCGCTATTGTGTGAACATTTGCCTCTGAAACAGAACTAGTAGGCGTTTAATGGTAGAAGTGACACTTCCTTTGTAATGGTTAACTGGATTTTGCTCTCACCTTGTAAGGCTCTAAATCCCAGCCTATTTTTCTAGGGAAATATATTTGCAGCTGTCGCAAATAACTGGTGGTTTGAAGATGATTGTTCCTGTGGTCTGCTACACACTCAATAAACGCAGACACATCTCTGCTGTTTGTCTCTGAAGCTAAGGAATTCAGATTAACTTCAAATTAGTTTCATTCATTGAATATTTACATTTAAAAAACCCTCACCACCCCTTCCAGGGTTTCTCTGTGTAACCTTGGCTGTCTTGGACTTGCTTTGTAAGCCAGAGCTCCACCTGCCTCTGCCTCCCAGCGTGCAGGGATTATAGGGGTGCACCACCACGCCTAGCACAAACCATCTCTTAAGGAACTACTGTAGAGCCGTCTGATTTACTAATCACTTTCTCTTATACTGTTGAAGTTGAACTCTCTGCACATGGGATTGAAACAGGGTGGGCATTAACAGCAGCTTTATAAACAAGAACGCTGTTTGAGAAACATTATGTAGTTTGCCAAAGATTGCCTGTTTAAATGAGTGTCTTTTTTCTACAGCTGTGCTCTTCTGGTGCTCTGTGTGTGTATGTGTCGGTGTGTGTGTGTCTGTCTGTATGCCTGTCTGTGTGTGTCCCTCACAGTCCCCATTTTCTTAATTCCTCTTTGTCTTCCTCCAAATCCCCCTTTCTACTGCACATCTATTTGCCCACTGACAACTCACTAGAACATATTAACATTCCAGGGTTTGGCCTTCACCATGTTCAGCAACTATATAGGTGCCTGAAAACTATATGCTTGCCTTTTTCCTTCTCTCTAGGAGCAGAGAAAGAGAGCTGTAGGTTGTAGCCTCAGTTGTACCATGTGACTTGGGGAAGGTGAGTTATTTGAGCCTTGTTAATTCTTTCCTTAAAATGAGAAAGGTGGCATTTGCGGTTTTGAGTGTTTGTGATGGAACTCTTGGGGACAAATTCCTTCTGCCATTGTGTTGGAACTCAAATCCAACCTTCCTGTTTTCCCTTCTCTCTCTCTCTCTCTCTTAAAAAATATTTTCTTTTTGTAGAGAAAGCATGGCTTTAGTGTGGAAGCCAAATACAGTTTATGCTATTGTACACAATAGGCAGCTTCTGCCTACTGTGAAGCGGGCGGCTCACACATAAGCAAGGTGTACAGAGTGCTGAGTACTGTGGTAACGCTGTGTGTTCAGAACCAGGGAGTACAAATAAGAAAGCAATGATGTGTGGAGTTAAGGATAGAGAACAAGTCCTGTCCGAGCTGGTTCTTGCTGCCTGACAGCTGGGGGTTCTCAGTGGAAGGCTTCCTGGTGTGGCTCAAGTTGAATGGAGATGAGGGGGTGGGTTTATGAAACTATTTCCAAGCACTGATTTGGGTGTATTCAGTTAACAAATGTTAATTGAACACACTTTTAATGAAGCATATAGTTTTCAGGCACCTATATATTTGCTGAACATGGTGAAGTCCAAACCCTGGGAGGTTACTATGTTCTAGTGGGTTGTCAGTGGGCAAATAGATGTGCAGTAGAAAGGGGATATGGAGGAAGACAAAGAGGAAGTAAGAAAATGGACAATGTGAGTGACACACACAGACAGGCATACAGACAGACACACAGACACACACAGACACACGGGGGCGGGGGAGAAGAGAGATTTCCAGATGATGTTATAATAGCCCTGTTTGAGGAGATAGCATTGGAGTAGAGATTTAATAAAATGATAGAGTGAGCTTTAGATGGGCAAGATTCTAGAACCCGCCAGCAGAGGGAAGAGACAATTTAAAAGACCTTGACATCAAAACAATGTAGAAGCTAGGCGAAGTTGAGAAACCACCTGACTGGCTTTCAGTGTATGTAGCCTTGAAACCTTAAAAGGACAAAAAGAAAAGGAGTCTTTTTACATGGCAGTTTGGTATAATCTGGAATACTGTTAGGCCCTTTTCTATTAAGTATACTCACCTGAGTGTCCCTTGCCTTTGCATCTTACCAGCTACCATCTAACTGACCATTTAACCACTGTGTATTTAACCCAGTCTGTATTTTATTCTCCCTCTTAAAGGAACCCTGTTCAAATTTAACCCCCTTCTAAGAAGACAACTGTAGTTATCAGTAGTTTATGCATTGGCTTAATCTGTTTTTTTGAACCTAGGTAATTATTTTAAGACTATGTAAACTGTTAGCTTAATGTCTTCTTTTGGGATAATACCAGGCAAATAGGTTATGCACTTCTCAGCCACTGGTAGCACTTAGAAAGAGAAGAGTTTAAAATTAAAGAAAAAGACATGAGTCAGCGAGGAGAAAAGGATTAAGAGAATGCTGACATGGGTATCTACTTGTGATGTTGTCTGTTCTGGGATATTCCATGAGTGGGCTGGGCTAAAACACAGCCTTTCCCTAACAGACGTATTAAATTGTTTATTGATGCCCAGGAGGAAAAAGGTTGGCACGTAGGTTTAAGACCTATGATCTTTCCCAGACTTTAGAAGGCTAAAGGAATTGCTAAGAATTTGACATTGGAACCATTCCTTCTAATTGTGGCTTAGCCTGTCTCATGGGGAGAGGAACATGGAATCCAAAAGGTGATATCCTGAATGATACGGAGCTACTGTTGGTTAATACACACACACAAACACACACACACACACACACACACACACACACACACACTCAAACACACACATACACACATTTAGCCACGAGCTCTTGGCTAAGCTAATGTGTGCTTTAGTTTCAGGCAGAATAAACTGAGTTGGCCTTGTTTTGCAGTGACATTTGGGAAATTTATTAAAATATATGGACTGTTCAATATTTTACTTCTTCTTTTTTCTTTCTCTCCTGCCTTATGGCTGATTGCTTTTTCCACATTTTGAGGTTATTATTTTTATTAATATATATTTATTAATTTATTCATATTATATCTCAATTGTTAGCCCATCCCTGTATCCTTCATTCCTCCCTCCCTCCCGCTTTCCCCCTACTCCCCTCCCCTATGACTGTGCTGAGAGGGACCTCCTCCCCCTGTATATGCTCATAGGGTATTAAGTCTCTTCTTGGTAGCCTGCTGTCCTTCCTCTGAGTGCCACCAGGCCTCCTCATCCAGGGGACATGGTCAAAAATGGGGTACCAGAGTTCGTGTGAAAGTCAGACCCCACTCTCCACTCAACTGTGGAGAATGTCCTGTCCATTGGCTAGGTCTGGGTAGGGGTTTGAAGTTTACTCCACGTATTGTCCTTGGCTGGTGCCATAGTTTGAGAAGGACCCCTGGGCCCAGATCTGCCCATCCTAGTGTTCTTCTTGTAGGTTTCTAGGACCCTCTGGATCCTTCTATTTCCCCATTCTCCCATGCTTCTCTCACCTAGAGTCCCAATAGACTGTCCTCTAATCTGGCCTACTTCCCTGGTAAATGAAGACTTTCATGGGACATGCCCCTTGGGCTAGTATCCAGATGTAAGTGAGGATATACCATTTTGAGATTATTGCAAATGCATTTAAGAACACACATTTTGAAAATGTTGTCAATTGTAAACAGTTTAACAATGAACATTTCAATTCTTTTGGCACACAGTCCTGCTTGAGCGGCTCACCAAGCTGGCAGGGTAGATGTAATAGTGCGCTGCAGTCAGTCTGTCTTCTCTTCCTAGGTGCTGTGGGTATTACCCTGCTCTTGCTGTAGGAATTCTGTTATCAACCCTCCGTTGTTCCTCCGTGGGAAGCTGACTTGTTTAAAATGTATTACTACATCTATTAAACACACAAGTTTTGTTTTTTAAAAAAATAGAATTTAAAGAGCATCTCTGACACTAGCTTCCATAAGATAAGAAAAATAGAATAAGCATTGTGGCCCCCAAGTTATCCTCTAGTTGATAATGTTCACAGCATGATCTGTGATAGGGCGGGGAGGATGCCATAGACCCCTTACATATTTGTGTATTCATAGTCTATAGAATTGTGAGTAACTTCCTTCCATCATTTAGAAAACTATAAGGCAAGCTTTTTTTCTCTAGTTGAGTTTCATTCCCCTTCAGTTAACAGATGCTCCTCTCAGCCTTGGCCATCCCTTCTCGTGGTCATTCTGATTAAGGGAGTGTGTCTGTACTCACCTCCTGCTGCTTCTTCTCGCCTCCTCTCTGCTGTAGCCTCTCACTGCCTCCTTGGGTCTGCTCCACTCCACCGTGGCTGTGAGGCGCTCACCTCATCTCACACTTTTTAACTTTAACCTATGTCTCTGTGATGTTGAAGACTTTTATTAATCCCCCAGATCTCTTGATTTTCTGATTTCTCATTTTCCTGTCTTGGTCCTTACTTTTCTAATTTGCTAGTTTATAGTTTACTTCCGTGTGTTCTAAATATTAGTCTTTTTAAGATACTGCATAATACTTGCTCCCTGCCCCCCATGCCCGTATAGTGATTATATTAAATCCTGTTATTTTACATTTCCTTCCAATTTTCTGATTACTACCCAACTCCTACTCCAACCTAGACTTTTCTATATGGCTTTATTTGTGTAAGTTCATTTTTTCAGGGGATCCATTCAAAAGCTCGAGGTGGATGTGAGCAGAAGGTAAAGGTTTCAGTGTCTACTCTTACCCTCCAAAAAGCTTTTGTTGTCTGTTAATGATATCACCATCTATGTCATTTCCTGTGTCACCAGCTGTATACTGTCCCACTTAGGTCAGAAAACCAGGAAGTCCTCCTAGACACTTCCTTTTCCTAGTCCCTGCCCACATTTTCCATTTCAAATGGCAACTAAGCTGCTATTTTCTCACTTATTTTCTGCACTCACAATGAACCCAATCTTTTTACTCAGTGCTTATACATTTCCACCTAGAAGAATGAGTACGTTCTAGAGATGACGTTGTACAACATAATATCTATACTTAAATTACTGTATGCTAAAAAAGTAGGCAGATCTCACAGCAAGTATTCTCATATAAACAAAACAAGCAGAAAGGCCCTCAAAGGGAGATTATCAGAGATACATCTATTCCCTTAATTATGGAGATGGTAACATGAACATATAGTATGTTCAACTCATCAAATTGTTGACATTAATTTTGTGCACATTTTTTGCATAACCAATTTCAATAAATCTGAATGGGTTGGAGAGGGAGACTCCCATTAGCTTATTGTTTTCAAACTCCACTTTGCACATTATTTTGGCTGGCTTTCTCATTATATGTAGATCTGATCAGAGCCTTGCAGCTTTGTTGTTATTATTGTAGCAGTAGTGGTAGTAGTGTTAGTTGTTGTTGTTGTTGTTGTTGTGTTACAGTATGGGGCATTAAACCAAGAGTCTCACATATGGCAGGGAAGTGCTCTTATAGAGAGATCCCTCCACCCCTTAAAATGTTATTTTGACAATGAGTCTCATGAAGTGGCTCAGGCTGTCAATGAGCTTACTGTCCTGCCTCAGCCTCCGGAGTGCTGCCATTGTGGGTGTGTGCCCTTGGACCTGCCTACCTTGTCACTTTTGTACCTCCCCCTCCCAAAATGACTAGCAGTTCCACTGGAGTATTAGATGAGATCGAGTGTCCAGCGTTCTCCAGTGTTGTCACTTCTTTCACCACTTTTCATGCCTTATTCTGATGGGTGAATGGGGTTTCCTTCTGTTCCATGTGTTGTTTGGATAGTGTTAAAGATTCTCTCCTCTACTTATTGCACATCCTGTACCTGGGCTACTTATCTTTACAGCAGTTGTTTCGGTTGTATAGCGGTGTGTGTGTGTGTGTGTATGCGCGCGCGCGCTCACACACGCAATTGTATATGGTGAGGTATATGGTAGGCTATTTAGGAGCTTCTTGCACTTTGTCTCATAACTACCAGCAACTGTCCCTTTTCTATCTTTGTTGTGACAACCAAAATGAATCTAGGCATTCCTAAGTGTTTCCGCATAACAGGGTGCTTCCTGTTTAGAATGCCTTCCTATATCAATCTGCTGAAGTAGTTAGGATCCAGAATGGTGGCTATGTCTTGACTTGCTCATGTTTTTGCATTTATGGATGACTGTGTAGTAAGAATAGTGCAGCAGGTGACTGTGATTTGCCTCGTGCTCTGGCAGAGGTGTGGTTTTGCCAGCTGAGGATAGTTTCTGGTCATGATGAACATTTGGAATGCTGAAGACTTTTCAGAGCCCCTATCGTGCATGGCTGGTTGGTTGTTGGCTGCTGTTGGTTGTGTTCAAAGTAGTAGTGTGCAAACAAAAGACAACAAGAAAAAATTAGATATCCTGATGGTGATGATCAAGGAGCTCCCCTCTCAGCAGGAAGTGATCTAACAGTAATGATGCCCCCTCCCCTCCATCCTCAGCAGGAAGTGATCTAACAGTAATGACGCCCCTTCTCCTCCATCCTCAGCAGGAAGTGATCTAACAGTAATGATGCCCCTTCCCCTCCATCCTCAGCAGGAAGTGATCTAACAGTAATGATTCCCCTTCCCCTCCATCCTCAGCAGGAAGTGATCTAACAGTAATGATGCCCCTTCCCCTCTATCCTCAGCAGGAAGTGATCTAACAGTAATGACGCCCCTTCCTCTCCATCCTCAGCAGGAAGTGATCTAACAGTAATGATTCCCCTTCCCCTCCATCCTCAGCAGGAAGTGATCTAATAGTAATGACGCCCCTTCCTCTCCATCCTCAACAGGAAGTGATCTAACAGTAATGATGCCCCTTCCCCTCCATCCTCAGCAGGAAGTGATCTAACAGTAATGACGCCCCTTCCCTTCCATCCTCAGCAGGAAGTGATCTAACAGTAATGATGCCCCTTCCCCTCCATCCTCAGCAGGAAGTGATCTAACAGTAATGACGTCCCTTCCCCTCCATCCTCAGCAGGAAGTGACCTAACAGTAATGATGCCCCTTCCCCTCCATCCTCAGCAGGAAGTGATCTAACAGTAATGACGCCCCTTCCTCTCCATCCTCAGCAGGAAGTGATCTAACAGTAATGATTCCCCTTCCCCTCCATCCTCAGCAGGAAGTGATCTAATAGTAATGACGCCCCTTCCTCTCCATCCTCAACAGGAAGTGATCTAACAGTAATGATGCCCCTTCCCCTCCATCCTCAGCAGGAAGTGATCTAACAGTAATGACGCCCCTTCCCTTCCATCCTCAGCAGGAAGTGATCTAACAGTAATGATGCCCCTTCCCCTCCATCCTCAGCAGGAAGTGATCTAACAGTAATGACGTCCCTTCCCCTCCATCCTCAGCAGGAAGTGACCTAACAGTAATGATGCCCCTTCCCCTCCATCCTCAGCAGGAAGTGATCTAACAGTAATGATGCCCCTTCCCCTCCATCCTCAGCAGGAAGTGATCTAACAGTAATGACGCCCCTTCCTCTCCATCCTCAGCAGGAAGTGATCTAACAGTAATGATTCCCCTTCCCCTCCATCCTCAGCAGGAAGTGATCTAATAGTAATGACGCCCCTTCCTCTCCATCCTCAACAGGAAGTGATCTAACAGTAATGATGCCCCTTCCCCTCCATCCTCAGCAGGAAGTGATCTAACAGTAATGACGCCCCTTCCCTTCCATCCTCAGCAGGAAGTGATCTAACAGTAATGATGCCCCTTCCCCTCCATCCTCAGCAGGAAGTGATCTAACAGTAATGACGCCCCTTCCCTTTCATCCTCAGCAGGAAGTGATCTAACAGTAATGATGCCCCTTCCCCTCCATCCTCAGCAGGAAGTGATCTAACAGTAATGATGCCCCTTCCCCTCCATCCTCATTGGAAGTGATCTAACAGTAATGATGCCCCTTCCCCTCCATCCTCATTGGAAGTGACCTAACAGTAATGATGCCCCTTCCCCTCCATCCTCAGCAGGAAGTGACCTAACAGTAATGACGCCCCTTCCCCTCCATCCTCAGCAGGAAGTGATCTAACAGTAATGACGCCCCTTCCCCTCCATCCTCAGCAGGAAGTGATCTAACAGTAATGATGCCCCTTCCCCTTCATCCTCAGCAGGAAGTGACCTAACAGTAATGACGCCCCTTCCCCTCCATCCTCAGCAGGAAGTGATCTAACAGTAATGACGCCCCTTCCCCTCCATCCTCAGCAGGAAGTGATCTAACAGTAATGACGCCCCTTCCCCTCCATCCTCAGCAGGAAGTGATCTAACAGTAATGATGCCCCTTCCCCTCCATCCTCAGCAGGAAGTGACCTAACAGTAATGATGCCCCTTCCCCTCTATCCTCAGCAGGAAGTGATCTAACAGTAATGATGCCCCCTCCCCTCCATCCTCAGCAGGAAGTGATCTAACAGTAATGACGCTCCTTCCCTTCCATCCTCAGCAGGAAGTGATCTAACAGTAATGATGCCCCTTCCCCTCTATCCTCAGCAGGAAGTGATCTAACAGTAATGACGCCCCTTCCCTTCCATCATCAGCAGGAAGTGATCTAACAGTAATGATGCCCCTTCCCCTCCATCCTCAGCAGGAAGTGATCTAACAGTAATGATGCCCCTTCCCCTCCATCCTCATTGGAAGTGATCTAACAGTAATGATGCCCCTTCCCCTCCATCCTCATTGGAAGTGACCTAACAGTAATGATGCCCCTTCCCCTCCATCCTCAGCAGGAAGTGACCTAACAGTAATGACGCCCCTTCCCCTCCATCCTCAGCAGGAAGTGATCTAACAGTAATGACGCCCCTTCCCCTCCATCCTCAGCAGGAAGTGATCTAACAGTAATGATGCCCCTTCCCCTCCATCCTCAGCAGGAAGTGATCTAACAGTAATGACGCCCCTTCCCCTCCATCCTCAGCAGGAAGTGATCTAACAGTAATGACGCCCCTTCCCCTCCATCCTCAGCAGGAAGTGACCTAACAGTAATGATGCCCCTTCCCCTCCATCCACAGCAGGAAGTGATCTAACAGTAATGGTGCCCCTTCCTCTCCATCCTTTTCTCGCTCCTATTTAGCGTTAGAGGATTAAAAGGAAAGAAGTAAAGGCATGGAGAAGGGTGGAAGAGAGAATGGAACCCACAGAGTAGCAAATGCTGGTCACGTGGACGTGTGTGCACACGGAGCACATGTGAAGCCTAGAACACACCTTGCAGAGGCTTGTTTTCTCCTTCCACTATGTCTGTTGGGAGAGCTAACTCAGTTCATCAGACTTGGTGGCAAGCAGCCTTACCCACTAGCCTTTCTCTTCATCTTCATGGCTGTCAGAGGCCAGTGAACCAGGGCTTCCAGAAAAGTGTCAAAATTGTGTGGTCCTCAGTTGCCGTGTATGTATTCACTAACTCTGCTATGACTGTGCCTTACTCCTATTCTAAATAACTAGGAAATGAGAATCAACAATGTGAAGAATTTCGTTATTTTAAAAGAAAGAATTTGATAGTTTAATTAGTCAATTTATAGCTTTTTTGTTTGTTTGGGGTTTTTTTGTTGTTGTTCAAGACAGTGTTTCTCTGGGTAGCCTTGGCTGTCCTGGACTTTCTTTGTAGACCAAGGTGGCCTCGAACTCACAGAAATCCACCTGCCTCTGCCTCCCCAGTGCTGGGATTGAAGACGTGTGCCGCCATGCCCGGTGTCAATTTATAGTTTTTTGGTAGGTGAATTTAAGGTTATATATTGACCTTTTAAAGACTTCTTTTTTTAAAGAGAGTAGGTTTTTGAAAGCCTAAATCTTTTCCTTAATTTGTCTACCATGGTTGACATACTCTTTTTATACCAGATTTGTTTATTCCTGAATGCAACTGTTCAGAACATTTATTGAATCCTTTAGACATTTCAGATAGAGAGTCAAGGTGGACTTTTAATATAGCAAGAGAGAAAGAAGCATGGTAGGAGAGATTTCTAAGAGTGAGTTAAGTTCACATTCTGGGTGGTGTGTGTGTTTGTGTGTGTGTGTGTGTGTGGTATAAGTGCACATGATAAACTTATACTTTTAAGTGGTACTAATGTATTGCCTTCGTTGCAGTGGATTTGTATAATTTTTTTTGGCTTCTATGATAGCAGGGGTGAAAACAGATATAATCATGAAGTGTTTCATATTTCCCTTTGCTGCATCTTAGTGACCCTCCAGCCTCCGCTTCGCTCTCCTTCATGTGGATTTCTGTACTATACAGTACATGTGGCAAGTATTCTGATCCCATGGCCTACCCTGCCTGCAGAGGTGTGTGTGAGTGAGACCCCTTTTAATCATCCGTATAATGATTGGTGGCTCCCTGTTGTTAAACCACAGTTATTGATCCATCATCGCTGAAGTACATAGCTGAAGGAGCTGGAGCTGTCAGGCATTGATTGACTAGGAAGGAAGTGTAGAGATATTCTGACTCACTTTTATTTTCATCAGCAACAGCTACAGTGGGGCTGTGTGAGACCTCCATGATGGAAGATCATTTTTCCTGCATTAAGAGGGTGTCTGATGTGACTGAAATTGCTGGAATAACTCAAACGGCTGCATTTAAAATATTTAGAACAGAAGAAACTGTCCAAAACCTTCTCCTCTGACTTGCCTAATGGCACAGACTCTGGAAAATAGATCTGGGGGCAGTAGTGAAAAGAAAGAGATCAGTTAAAATCATTCAGAAGTAAATTGAGTAACATATGATATATGCTAAAATTTTATAAAAGGTTATGTGTGTGGACAAAATGAGCATGTTTTGTGAAAGCGAAACCATGTTCTGGCTGTCAGAGAAGTTTAAATCATAATTAGTTATTTGTCTCATGATACCGCTTTTACATTTTGGGCCATTTGAGAGGATTGTGGCTCTATATATAGAAATTTTAGGTAAGGACAAACTAAAGACGCAAATGGTATTTATGAATGTGCCCCTCTACTTTCAGTTTAACTTACATAGATTTTAACATCCGAAATGAGCATTGCTTGCTTGCAAGGACTGGCTAATAACACTTATGTTATGCCCTGGCTGTAATCAGAACAAAATAAAAGAATAACAAAAATAAATGGTGGGTGCTTACACTAAAAGTGAAACCCAGAAAGAGAAGAGAAGCCATGGTCCCTAGTGGCATTTTCCCCATGCCTCACAGCCTGGGCCTTTGTCACTCTCTCTGAATGTTTTATTTTTGTTATAATTACACTATCTTGCCTGTACTTTGTCCCTCTGATCCTTTGTTAAAGCCCAGATCACTGTGCAGCCTGAGCTCCTAGGTGTGATTTATTGAGTGACAAGTAGCTGTAGGGTAGAGCACCCGCCTCTGTACCTGAGTAAAGCATTAGACATCACAGAGCCGGGCAGGCAGGAGGGGGCCTGCAGACTGGGGTGGGGGGTAGTGAAAAGCACCAAGCAGTAACACAGCAGCTCCTGGATACAGATCAGAGGAGAGGTTCTGCCACAAATCACCTAGAAACATGTCAGACGCTGCATGTTTGTTGTTTTACACTGAGGGCACAGCCGTAGTCCAAAAGTATTGATTCTTTCCTTTGTATGGAGACAGAGACTGTCAGACCTAGCGGGCTGACCTTGGTATGGTGCAGACAACTATTCCCCACCCTGCTGACTAGATGAACCCCACAGGAAAAGCCTGGGCAAGAGATGCCAGTGTCTACTTCTCAGGCACAGGGAGAAACAGACTCCTGCTGAAACCGCTTCTGGTCTCCCCTCCCCACCAGCTTGGGCCCCTGAGGTGCTGCTTGTGACACAACATGGGAAGAAAAAATCTTGGAGTGAGTGTGTGTATTTGTTTGTGTGTGTCTCAAAATGCACAGAAAGAAACTTTTTTTTTTTTACTTGTCTATGAGATATCCTAGAGGTCCATCGTGTGTGTGTGTGCGTGTGTGTGTGCGCGCGCGCCCCCGTGCATGTGTGTTTTGTATTTGAGGAGGAAGGAAAAGAGTCTGTTTTTGTACATATCAAAAGAGAAATCTCTGTGTGAGGCCACTTAAACATAGGGGTTTTTGGACACTTTCCCCTTCTCTCTCTGTTTCAAAGTCGTTAGAGAGAGGTGAGATAAGAGGGAAGTAACCACCTCTCAAACTTAAGTGATCCTAAGTTATTTTTAAAAGTTGTTTAATAGTTAAACGGCAGAGATCCACAGTCTGTGCGATCTCACTGTGCTCTTTCTCTTTGTATGCTCTGTAGAACTTTTCAGGCATTTTGCAGCATTTAAATATTTGCTGCTTCCTTAAAAAATGAAGTAGACTTTAACTGAACAGGCTAGTGTGAATTCGTATTTGCATTGGCTAAATATAAACACGGATATAAAGCCCACATTACTATGAACCTAATAGATGCCCTGGGAAGAGGAGCCTACAGAGTGACTTTCAGGAAACATGTGCACCAAGACTTTGTTTTCTTCATAGTGTTTTTGCCCAGAGTCCTAAGGAAGGCTGTACAGTTTCTTCTCAATGAAGCTGGGTACTTTATTTTCGCTAAAACTAACAGGAGGATGACTTTCTCCCCTTGTTTTAAGAATGTTGCTTCATGTGCTACATGAGCTGTCCATGAAGAAACTCATACCTTTCAGGTTTGCCCAAAGGAGAATCTAAGACACTGATGGTGACAAAGAGTAGTGACAGTACATGTGGTTCAGCAGCAAGTGCCTCTTCCAAAATGAGGCTTCTCTTTCCCAAATAGAAAACTGCGGACACGGCTGGGTGTTCAGTGATATGTTGAGTTTGTGTAATTCAACATTAATTTTTCCTTGACGTGAATATTCTAAAAGTGGCCAATTGAAAAGACAAATAGCAAGTTCAAGTTAGGCATCCTGAGCCCCTTGTCCACATGCACATTTTCACATTAAAACAGTTGAAATGATATTTTATAACCTGAAAAAACAAGCAAAAACCCAACTATGAGTTTTTTTTAAAAAGCATTTGTTTATAGTCACTTTTAAACTTCTTTTTAAGGTGTGAGGATTCTGTACTATATTGGGGTTTCTAGACTCTAAAATAGGGGAAAATCATAGAAAAGGGCTGTTAGGAAAAAGCAATATACTAAATATATAACCAAAAGATTTGGCTAATTATTTGGCCTTCTTAGGTTCATTCTAAACAATTTTCATTCTCTTTGTCAGACGTTTGCTTCTGTTGGAAATGCCCAAATGTTTTATAGGGTTAGAACAGGCAGGCACGTATTAATTAAAAAGAATTGAGGGGCGTGACTTAGCACGTCATTGTCTTTGAGTAAGACCATTCTGCTATAAAGTGGGAGATGAAAATTGAATCTCCTGTTTGTGAGGTAACATATAGGAAACATGGTGCAGAGAACAGGTTGGGAAAGGTTTAAGTTCTGAGTGGATTGCTATTTTTAATACCTTACTTTTTCTTTATTATACATACTAATTGTCTGTCTGTCTGTCTGTCTGTCTGTCTGTCTTTCTCTCATCCCTGTATATGTTCTACCCACCTGATTTACTATGAAAATCACATTGCTTTTGAAAGTGTCAGTTGAGTTATCCCTTGTCTTGTTAGTACCATGTTTGATTTCTTGGACAGAGACATAAATCACCATCTAATATGTGGGTCTTTTGAAGATGCACCCAAGGTTTATTGCCAGTAACAGTCTAGTGGCCTTCTGTGGACTTTCCATGAATAAAACAGATTGATGAGCCATTTTATAGCATCGCAAGCTGTGTTATAAATATATCACCCTTTTCAGTAATTTCACATGAGGAACAGCCTAATGAGCTCCCAGGCAGGACCAGTCTGAGCGCTCGGTGTTCTGTGTAGCTTCTAGGACAAGCAAGGAACTAGTGGAGATAAGACGTCCAAACCCGGTAATGTTTCTTCAGTTCAGTCATAGAAAATCTTTCAAGTTATTATCATTTGAAATAACAGTTAAGTCAGGCTAAATTTAGAGTCTGTTGGAGAAGTAAAGGGAATATGAAGGAGCTCTGATTTTGCTTGTAGCTGGAAACCTAAGGAGATTGGGTTTGGAAAATCATTCATTTATTCCCCCTGTTTTCCTTTTACTGGTTGAATTTACCAACAAAAATTGATCAAAAAACTAGAAATGTACCTAATCTAACATCTTCCTGGTAGCTTAGAAGGTGAGAGAGTAGATACATTTAATACCGTTAAAGAGCTTTGGAAATATTTTATTACGTACAGTAGACACCGGTGTTTAAACAACGTACACAACCACATCACTGTGGATCTGTGCCGCCCCAACTGTTCAGAAAGCACACGAGACTCTAGCTGCTCCAGGCATCATTTTGTGGATGGGTTCCTCCCCGTCCCCACCTCTCTACCTGTCTATTTTAATCTAGAAAGTATTTTTTCCCCTGAATACAGTTGATTATGCCATGCCGCCCTCTGTGTCTATGTATACCAATTAAAACTGTGTTACATATTTTTAGAAGTTAAACTTTGGTCTAAAGGAGCAATATTTATAAATATAATCGTTGAATACCTTTGCCAAAAAAAAAAAGATCAAACAGCGTTTCCTAGTATCCTTATCTGTCATGAAAGCACCGAGGCAGTTTGGCAGACTTAGGCTTTTATACTCTAGACATGAAGTACCTTGAGTGCACACAGGGCAAGTACAACATTGAAAAGGCTTTAATTAGGCTTTACAGACTAGGCTAAAGTGAGTATGTTACCACAGAGACAGAAACATACCAACAAGGACCTAACCTGCCTGACCCAGTCCTGCCTACACTCACAAATATACAATACCTTTCCAATTTGAAAAAAAAAATAGAGTGGAATGGCCCTATTTATGTCCCATGTTTCTTATTAAAAGTGGTTGACAAGTAAAATTCTATCTAACAGTATACCTGCAGACAGTCTCAGTATTGTTTTGAATTTTAAAGAGTTGCCGTGTCTTATAAATGACATTATGCATTTAATATTCTGTATTCAGGGCAGAGTTTTTTTTTTTTTTTTTTTTTTTTTTGAAACCAAGTGTGTGTTCATCTTTGCTGCAGCCTTTGCTCTTCTGCCTTCCTCTTCAGTACACCTGGGACTTAATTCAGACTCTAAGTCTAAGCTTATGTGACTGAAACACTTTGTTTCTCAGTGTCTCCATTTCTAAAACTATGGATTTAAATTGAACCTTTCTTTGGGGAGTATATTAAAAATTGTACAGAGTAAACTTATAAAGGTCTCCTCTTCCACAGAAGTCATTGTTAGACATTTAATTCTGTTCCCTGTGATACCCCAGAAACTTACTACTAAGTGGGTGCCTTGATGTTTTAAGGTAGATTGAACTAAAGCTTGTGGCCATGCTATTTATGACTCTGTTGCTGGCTGAAGATTACAATAGTGCATTATCTGAGAAACAAATGTTGACTGATTTCATTGTGTGTACATTGGAAATGGATGCTGTTCGCTTACAGGTTTTGCCACTTTAACACAAAATCATTACGCTTGCAGATTAAAAGCTGTTGTGTAGAAGTGGCCTTTCCTCATGTAGTGACTGACTTCTTATCAAACCTTCCTTCTGCTCTTTCCCCCCAAAACCTAAGGGCATAGCTTTCCTCCTTGCCTTTTTTTCTGTTTCCCTGTCTTTCTGTCTCTTTTGATAAGCCTTGTTCACCAGTGTGCCTACTGCCTTCCTTGTGTTTAGTAATACTTTCATGAGAAAAGCATAAGGCTTGCGAAGGAATGATGCCACCTGTGAACATGAGTCTTCTTTATTTATGAAAGTTGAGAGGGTTCATGTCTTTGTTTTCT
This sequence comes from Acomys russatus, assembly GCF_903995435.1. Lineage (NCBI taxonomy): Eukaryota > Metazoa > Chordata > Mammalia > Rodentia > Muridae > Acomys > Acomys russatus. The sequence continues at coordinate 90,679,961 of NC_067138.1, read as the reverse complement.
CCAAGGGACTCTGGGAGAGGCACATTTAGAGCTTGTACAACTGCTGATGACTTCTGGCTGCTTTAAGAGGCAGCACACATACACACACACACACACACACACACACACACACACACACACACACACACAGTGGTTTTAATCTTGGTTGCAATATGAAAAGAGCCACGCTTTCATCTGAGACCTCAATTACTTGGAACATTTGGAAGTTATGTTAGTTTCTTTCTCTCTTTCTTTCTTTCTTTCTTTCTTTCTTTCTTTCTTTCTTTCTTTCTTTCTTTCTGAGGTTCATCACTTGACATTCCCATAGTGTGAGTTGAATGCATACGCATTTACACACATTTGTCTATGAAAGTATGCGTCCATGTGTGCAACTCTAAATACGCATCCCTTTTTACCACTGTGATGAAGTTATGCCTCTTTCGGTGCATCATTAGTTCCATGCAGTGATTGATTCAACCGATATGTTTATCACAGGTTAAGTACCTCTTATACAGTAACTGTTTGTATATGTCCATTTTTCCTTTAGAAGGCACAATTCTGTGGAAAACTATCCTTAATGAATTGCAAATAGAGACAGTTAAGTAAGTTGTGTTAATTATGTCATTTGCAAGATTGCCTAATGTAGAATTGGTCAAGAGACTAGAAACTGCTTGTCAGATGTTTCCTTTAACTAATGTGATAGTTTTGCGGTTTTCAAATGACACAATTCATACAACCTATTGGATGGAACCTAATTAATGACCCCTTAGTTTACTTTAGAAAAATTATGTTATTAAACATACCGTGATTGGTTCTGTCCTCTTTACTTTGCATTTATCCCAGTGAAGAGTGTTTGCTTTGTGACACCTCTCCCTAGCTCTTAGTCTTTGAGGAAGCCAAGAGAGTTCCATGTTCAGACCCCATGTCTAATATGCTTTCTAGTGTTGTAAACAGCCAACAAGTTTTGCATGTGTTCACTACAAAGCATTTGTGTCTTAATCTTCTTTGGCCAACTCGGCCAGTTCTCTCAAGGCTTGACATCTTGATGTCCTAGTGCTGTAAATAGAAACTCACAAATCTCTTCCAAAGTTTATTTATTTGTGTGTGTGTGTGTGTGTGTGTGTGTGTGTGTGTGTGTGTGTGTGTGCGTGCGCGCGCGTGTGTGCACGCCCAAAGGAACTACAAGAGAGTCTCTTCATTCTCTATAACTGGAATCTTAGATAGTTGAGAACTGCCTATAACAGATCTGGGAACCGTACTCGGGTCCTCTAGAGGAATGTCAAGTACTCTTATCTGCTGAAGCTCTTCTCCAGCCCTAAGAAAAATCTAATTACAAAGGTTTGGCTAAGAAAGCAAAATAGATGTCAGTAGTAACTGGGAACAGAAATCACCACTGTGAACTATTTTTTCTGCCTTTGTATCTTTGCCTTGTCTAGGAAGTCTTTATATCAGAAGCAGTACTTTGTATTTTTAATAAATAATTTTACTTTTCTTGCATTTTCCTTTGCCTATTGCTGAGAAAATTAAGGAGCTTGTCTTTTTGAAAATTGAATTTTGGGCGGTATATTGGCAACTGTGACAATCCTATCTTCAAAGGAATTTATCTCATGGATTACTTATGATAGCTGCCTTTTAGTATTCAATTTCTGTCAATTTTTCTTCATTGGTGAGCATATATTCATATCAGAATATATTAACTGTTTCATAAATTGGAGATTATTGAATAGTGTCGGGAATTTAGTTCTTGTAATAGAACAGGTCAGCTCATCCACAAGTGAGTTTGGCTAGCATATTGGTCTAAATTTCTAAGATACCTTTAATCCTGCATAAGAGGTCAGATTGACTTGCCTTCTTACACACAGACTCAGTCAAATGAGGGACGTGCACACACTGTTGAACTGGCTATATCTTATTCGAATTTTTTTGTCAAAGTCTATTTGATCATTTAGTCTGGTACTTCTCTTTTATTATAGAAGTACTTGCTATAGTTGCACTTAGATCAAGCCATCATAAATCCCTTGTCATCTATTTTTCCCAGAGGCATCACCTCAGGGGGAGCTTCTTCTTAACAAGACAACCCAGTCTTTGTCTGTATATTGACTCTTCATTAGCTCCAGTTTGGTTACCTGTGGAATTCTTAGCCTTAGCCACAGCTAGCCAGGCTTGTCCCTGACAAAGTCTGTCTATAAGGATATTATCCTTCCTGTGGTCTCCCGTTTTCTTCCCACCCTCTCCCACCCCCACCCATACCACACACATTCTTCCAACTCTGTGCAGACTTGGCACCATATTCCATCCCCATCCTCGTTATGTAACCAACCACCTACCCTTTTTTGGCAAAGGATACCCGACTTAGCAAGTTGCAACAAAGAGTTGAGTTAATTGGAACATGTGCTAGCCTCAAATTTGCAACAAAGGATGGCTGATAGACATCAAGAAAACACAACGGTACTGCTTGAGCAGCATGAGTCCATGGGAAATGTCGTCTACTACGACGAGGGTGCATTTAAATAACTCAGCTACCACTCTCCACTTCTTCTGACATCCTCCCCCTCACAGGTAATAAGTTTAACTTGCTCTCTCATGTCTGCTCATGGGTGGGCATGGCTAGCTGAAGCAGACAAGTGAAGCAGAGCTGTCTGTGACTAACTTCCTGTGCTTCATATTGTTATGTCTGAGACTCAATTATGGATGGCATTTGTTCCAGTGGTTATAGCTCACCCCGTAACTTTCATTGTGTTGTACCTCCTCTGGCACTGAAGGATGCCTTTCCTGCTTAAATCCTAATTTAAAAGACTTGGATGAAGTGTATATACAAGAAGAGGTTTGATTGCCTGAGGTGGGATCTCACTATACAGTTTCTATGTGCTTATATTCGAGTCATTGTCACTCTTTCTTCCAGTTCCTCTCAAACCACTCCCCTTTCTCCTACCACTAATTTTGTCCTTTTTGTTTTATACACCACCAAGTCTAATTTATGTTGCCCATATAGTCTTAGATTTAGATATGTGGCTTTCCACTGGAGTGTGGTAGACATACCACAGGCTATACTCTTAAAATTAGCTCCCCTTTTCTAGCGGCTAAGGATAGGACTTTGTGCACACCTCCCCGATACATCTTGGGATTTGGGATTGCTTGAGCTTCCACAAGTCTTGTTGACCATTCTGTGTTCATACGTGCAATCCTCTGTTATGTCCAGAAGACACTGTTTACTTGTAGCCATCCATTACCTCCTCTTTTCTTTCTGCCCCCTCTTCCACAATGATCCCTGGACCTTGGGAGGAGGAGATATGATATAGATGTCCTGTTTAGGGATGAACATTCCATAGTCTCTTGTTTTCTGCACCTTCATAAGTTACGGGTCTGTGTTAGTCACCACCTTCTAAAAGAAGCTCCTCTGATAAGGGTTGAGTACAATGTATGGATATTCAATGAATTCTATGACTACAATGTTAAGTCTTTAAGTGTTGGTTTAATACTATGTCTGTTGAGGAGAGTAATAGCAGCAGATTCTCTACTAGGGCTTATGACCTGTCTAGTCAAAGGTTCTCGGGCTGATAAAGTACCAGGTATGGGTTTCATTTTGTGGAAAGGGACTTAAATCAGAAAATGGTCAGATATTCCCAAGATGTTCCCAAATTACAGGTACTCTTGACTTTGACAAATAGAAGGACTCCTCACTTCACTTCCTTACTGCCTCCTCATCCATGGTTCAGAACGTCTGCAGCCACAGACAGCCCATTCTGAAGTCTCAGGCTTCTGGGTATTCTTGCTCAACACCCTAAGTTTTACAGGTAATCCAGCTTCCGAAGATTCAGAGCATCTTAAAGCTTTAAATTTGCTCCCTTGCTTCATAAAACTGCTCCACAGCTGGCAATAGGAAATGCTTCTCTCTGCACATGGCCATCTGAAACAACCTGATTTCCCTTTCAGCCTTTGCCTCTGAGGATTTCTTGAAGATATTTTACATGGTACACTTGGCCTCAGCATTTATCTCATTGGGCTTTGAGGGTCTTGGAACATCTAGAATAGATGTAAATTTGATTGCCGAGAAGTTCCAGCATCTCGATTTTTTGATGCCTAAAGGAAAGAGCAACTGAGTCGTGGCCAGATACGACTTTGCACTGGATGCCATCACTGTTGCAGTTAGGGCACTGAGACTTTGTGTATATTGTCTCACACCCTACTTGTGTGTGTGCCATTATTACTTTCACTCACCGACAGCTCAAGAAACAGACTTGCCCCATGCTCATATAATAAACAAGAGGACAACAGTGTGATCCTGGATCTGATCACAGTCCTGATATTGTTCAAATAGCCTTCACAGTTTTTCCAAATATAGAACAGGCAACGCACAATGTATTTGGTATGGAATATTCATATACATAATACAAGTTATACTTATTTAATGCACATATTTTTTAGATAAAGTCTTGCTATGTAAATTCTGGCTGGCCTCTAATGTGTGATCTTCCTGCTCAGCCTCCTGAGTGCCCAGATACTTGGATTGCAGATGTGAGCTCTCACGTACTTCATATAGGGTATTTTGCTATAACTATTAAAGAACAGAATTTCATGAAAAGTAGGAAAATGTGACCCAAAGTAGATTGGATTGCTCCTTTGAATTTCTTTCACTTAAGAACCATAAAACCTGGGAAAATAATAGTCCTGTTTTTTGACAGACACAGATGGTAACCTACTGTGCTAAATTTAAAGATGAAGAATAAGACAAGATTCCTTAACTTTCCTGTGGCAATTTTGAGCAAGAAGACTCCTCTAACTTGACTGGTGTGTGTGTGCGTGTGTATGAGCATGTGAGGGTGAGTGTGCGTGCGTGCGTGCATGTGTGTGTGTGTGTGTGTGCGTGTGATGTTGGCTACTGAATTCAGGCCTTCATATGCCAGTAAAGTGCTCTCTATGGAGCTGCCCCTGTCCTAAATCCTCATTCTATCTCTTATCCACTCTTTCAAATACTCTTTTCTATTATTCGCACTAAGGATTAAGGATTAAGAAAAACTATCATTTTGCTTTGTATGTAACCTGCAAGGGCTATTCAAGGCAAGGCGTAAGAATTGTGGCATCTAGTTAGATTTAGCAGATTGCTATGACAGCAGTTGGTAATGACTTTGTTTAACTGAATAAATTCCATGTCTGTGAAAGCTTACATTTAGGATGGTGAAGAGTTCTTGTGGGGCTGAGGAAAGTGTGTGTGGGGTGCTGCTTTACAGAGCACCTCCTTATGGGAACAAGTTGCAGGGATTGGGAGGTTTTGGTTTTGCTTTGTTTGTTTGTTTCTTTGTCTGTTTTCAGATCTTTAACAGCATGAGAGAAAGTAAATAAAACAGACAAAAGAAAGGGAAAGAAAAGAATGTTCAGGGTGGTACAGGCTGCTGGATAAAGCCACAGCCCCCCTCCCTTGGACATGTGTCCCCTCCTGTCAGCAGCAGCAGGTTTGTTTGTACACCACACTCTTTACTGTCCTGTCTCTCCCTTCATACTGTTAGGCTGACTCTGTATGTTAATAGTCTTATGCCACTAATTAAGCCACCTTTCCTTTTATGTTTATTATTAAAGGATAAATTGTGATTTTTTTTAAATAAACAGTCCAAAAGGCTTTTTTAAAAGCACATTGTAGAGAATTGAAGATTATTCAGAGTCCCAGTGACTGTCAGTACCTTAGCTTATACAGACTACATTGGGGATTTATTAATTTTTTCTATTAGTCATAATAATAAAAGGGACAATTTAATTTAATTTAAGGCTTTTTTTTTGCCTAGTCAAATTTATATTCATTTCTTAATTACACTAAAATGTGAATCTTTACTTAGTCTATTAATCAAAATGCATTTAAAGTCTATAGGACCTTAAAGATCATTTAGACTGTTAAGTTCAAACTACACTTTCTCTGTTCATATTACAATAGGAGGAGACGTGACCTCAGATTGTTCTGGAGGCTCTGATTCTCTTGCTGCCTTTGCCCCTCACTCCCTTCCTAAGTTAAGAATGAAAATATCTCTCTGGAATATCTTTTGATTCGAGGTGTGTAGGGAACTTTGATATCATTGTAGAAAGACAGAATAGAAATAAAAGGTATTTCAAAGTCTCTTGATGCTGGTTGTAAATCCGTGAATTTCCGCTTTGACTCTAAAAGGTTATTAGAAAGCTCCTTTAAGTTTCTCCTGTGGTTCCTTTGCATGCGCAAAGGTGCACTTCCCGCTCACCCTACCCCAGCCTGGCTGTTTCTGAACTTAGTTGGCAGTTTGTAGCTATAATTTGTTGGAAGAACCCAAGGTTCTATAAAACCTGGTTACTTGTTGAAACTGTTTCTGAGGAACATGCATTAAAGAAGATTACTTGGAAATGTCTTAAATGCAAAATATTCCATTCACTTTAAGCTGTTCTGGAGTTATACCAGTTTGGAGGTAGAAAAAGAACTATGTTTTTTTTTTTTCCCATTTGCTACTTCACCAGAGGTTAAAATAGTATTTGATTAACTACTAGTCTCATCCCTACTAAGAAATGAATACTGTTTGCTTCTTACAAGCATAGAATATTAGTTTTCTATCTTTACCAAAACAAAAGAGAACCACAACCCACAAAACCAATAGGTGAAGCTAAGAATTCCAGTATTAAAAGAGAAGAGTGGCCTTAGCATCTACCAGATGTGATAACAGCTGTAATGGAAGTTGCTTCTACCACATCTTGTAGTCACTGTAATGGAAGTTGGATTTTGGATGGCAGTGTGGGGACGGCCATTTCTTTCGGTTGCCAATTGTGACTCAATCATAAAGCCAGTATTCGAAACACTAACACAGCCCCCAGAATAGCCTTTTCCGTATGAGTCCCTGATGGGTAGTTGTTCGAGAGCTGGCAGCAGAATTCAGGTGTTCTGGGTTTAGACCTGAGTTTTCCTTACCGCCTCTTGTGTGGAGCTGCAACTCAATCCCAGATCCATCTAGATCAGACAGGTCTGTGATCTTTATGCATTCATTTAGTTTTCTTTCTTCTGGGACAGTAACAGCTCAATTTAGTAGGTATTTCAGTTGTGGCTCAGGTACTGGGTCAGAATAGTACTGGATCTCCCCCCACCACCCCTCCCCACTTAACTGGCGATACTGATACTTCTATTTTACGTCCGCAAAGAGCTTACGTAACTTGTGTACATTTTTAGAGTAAGTGGAGATGCTGAATTGGGTCCCAGTAATTTGGTTTCAAAATATGTCTCTTGAACTACTTAGTAATGGCTCCTCCTCAGAGGGCTTCATCACTGCTTTTCATTCCCAAACAAAAGTTTTATGGAGACCGTTGGAACCCTGAGAAGTCCAGGCTTCAGTCTGAAAGCCAATGTTAAGGAAATTAAAAGCTCTATCTCCAAGACACTCACTGCTTGGTTTTCCTGTCTGGGTCACTAGTGATGACAGTGTCAGCCAAACAGACGCTTGGCCTCCAGTGGCAGATGGGTCTCACAGACTTCCTGACTTTAAATGTAAAAGAAAAGCTTTTGGGGTAGTGGGTGCTGTGGGCTGGGCTGTGGATGAATAATGGGGTGGGTTGTTTGTGTGACTTAGGGGTTTGTGACTTAGGCTGTTTTATCTAAGTGCCCTAATAAGCAGAGCTATAAAAGAAGGGAGACTGTGCTGAAATACATATCCTGTGTTTTAAAGAAGAGTTCACTTAAGATTAGCAGTATTTCATCGACATCCAAATAAGACCTTATTTAGATTTGTTAATGTTTATAGATGTTGTTTTTCTTCTGTTAAATTAAAAAGAAAAACTAAGGCTAGTGTTTATTTTAAAGTACCAAACCAAAGTCCAAAGCTTGTATCACATGTAATTTCAAGTTAAGCATTGCGAGGTCAAAAGAGCATATTGGCAAGGTAACACTCTAATAATGCTGTAGTAAGGTTTGAGAGGAGGAAAACAAGGTCATTGTTTATTTTGCTTGTGGAACATGGTGGTAAGTCTTAACCATGAGTAAGTGCTAATCAGATGATGTCTTGCTTAATAACTTGTTGGACTAGGTAGCTCCACTTACTGTGGATGGAAGTATTTTACAGTCAGTTAGTGATTTAACTAAATGTTAGCAGCAATAGAAAAATAGCCATTCTGTTCAACACTACCCGTATAGTATTCCTTGTGTGTGTGTGTGTGTGTGTGTGTGTGTGTGTGTGTGTGTGTGTGTAAGCCAGTGGATATTACATTTCTCAATCTCTCTCCTCCTAGGCTTTTGAGATATAGGGTGTTTTGTTGAACTGGGAGCTCACCCATTTGCAGAGGTTAGCTGGCCAACAAGCTACAGTGAGCTTCTGCCTCTTTCTGCCCAGCACTGGATTACAGATGTGCACTCTCCCATCCTGGCAGGGTTAGCCTGATGGTCCAAACTTGGGTCTTCATATTTGCACAGCCAGCACTTTGCCAACTGAACCATTTCCTCAGTGCCATTATTTCTTGGTGTGTTCCAAAAAGGATTTAAAATGACTTGTGTCTTTGTTATATACGTTATTTCATTAGCCCTTACTCCTCCATGGGAGCATGGTGTTTATTTAAACTAGAATTGCTGTATGACAGAGTTTTGGACTTTTAGATGAAGACTCATTGATTTCAGGCACTCGAGTGAGAAGAAGTAATTTTAGTCAAGTTCTTTATTTATATCATATTGTTAATAATTTATACATTTCTAGTGATGAAATTAATTTGACACCTTTTAAAACTGGTTAGTAAATTGGACTTAAAAATAATGAAACCTGGATAATGTAAACAAATTGAGATGTCAGCACTATCATATTGGGGCTCATGTTAGAGTACTTGGGAAAGCACCCCTGATATTTGCATGGTGTGCTTTCTCAGGGTTCCCTTGCATGTGAAAGGGAAAGTTGTTTTTTTTTTTCTCTTGGTTCTGGTGACCAAACCTGGGGCTTTTTACCAGGATAAGTGATCTACCACCTATCTGTACTCCTAGCCCCAAGAAAAAGGTCTTAAAGATGGGGTGCCTCCCACGTACTGGCTCAGTTCTTTTTTTCTCTCTCTCTCTTTTTAAATTGAAGATCGTCAGGATCTCTTCCCCTTGACTTGATGAATGCCTTGCAGTGTAAAACTTTTTAAAATTAATTTTTACATTTATGTATTTATTAATGTATTCATTTAGTGTGTGTGTGTGTGTGTGTGTGTGTGTGTGTGTGTGTGTGTGTGTGTGTGCGTGCAGCCCACATTGTGCATGTGGATATCAGAGGAGGGGACTCAGTTCTCCTACTTCATGAGTTGTAGGGACTGAACTTATGTTGTCACACTTGGCTGCAAGCACCATAACCCACTGAGCCATCTTACTGGCCTACAGTCTGAAGTATTTCTTAGAGTTGTTTTCATTTTTCATTTGTTTGCTTTTAAAATTTATACTGTACATATCATGGCTCCATTACATAATAATAAAAGGTAATACATTTTTAAAAGGTAATATGATGTCCTTCTTTGAGAATAAACGTTTGCAGTGATTGATTTCTACCACGTAAAGTGAAGTCTTTAGCCACTAATCCCATGAGCATTTACGATCTTACCCTGAGGCTCCAGTACCTCTGCATGCTCGTGGAGATGGTATGGGACAGTAACAATTAGCTGTGGACTGCCCATTGCGAGCTCTGTAATACCTGATAGTGTTAGCTGTACCTTAAGAACCAAAATTCAGACGCCTGATGTCATCTGAGCAGTAACGGCAGAGCCAGGCCTTGCCTCTGGCTCTTCTTACACTCATCTTGGCCTCTGTGCCAGCTCATTCATAACACTTGCCAGCTAATTCACTTATTTGATACCTTATGTTGGTATCTTTCTGAAAGACATATGGATTGTTAAAATCTTAAGATGCACCCTTCAGATTAAAACTTAGTTCATGACAAACAGGTTAGGGGTTGTATAATGCAGAGTGTTGGAACAGTTAATAAGATCCAGAGGATTTGCTGCTCTCTCCAGAAACTATTAACTAGTACATGAAAATTTGGTTGAAACCTCATAGTTAATAATTGTCATTTTCTAACATGAAGGGATCCTGTCCCTTGTGTGTTTTGTTAAACATTGTATAGGTGCCAAGTTAGGTAGACTGTAATATTTTTGTATTTAATACAACTTGTTTAGCTCTTTCAGAAGTGAAAGGTGCTGAGACTGGTAGTAGCTCAGTGCACACTCGTGGGTAAATGTGCATGCATGGTTGTGCACCCTCGTCTGCCTCTGTCTTTGATCAGTGGCTTTGTGATTTAATCAAATATCACCTGTGAACATTCTTTTTACAGGCAGCTGTTGCTCTTGGCTTTTGTACTCTCAAGACTTCGTTTTCTTCTTACGCTTAATTTCTTTGGCTTGGCAGGATTAAGGACAGAGATGTGCAAACTCTTCAATGGTTTCTACTTTTTCTGAAAAAGATATTTGTCATTCCACTTCTAACTTATATTAGAAACAGCATAGTAAAAATAGGCTCAAACTATCATAAAAAATAAAAATTCTTGAAATTGTCACTGGTAGTTGAAAGTTGCAGTCTACTCTGGAGAATTTTTTTCACATATGCTTATGTAACACTCACTTGTTTTTCTTGTTAATAATGAAATAAAAAATAGTTAATTTTGGTAGTTAAAGAAAACACACTTAGTAACCTGTAAAGGTAAAAAGAATATACAGTGATGCTATTTCATAAAGGTAAAAAACAGAATATATAGTGATTCATTGAAACAATTTCTTTTTAAAACTTGAAATCATCATTTAAAGACATTTAGACATGTCTGTATAGCATAAAATTAACAGATAGGCAATGATTTTTAAATTCTTTCAAGTAACAGAAAGATGAGATTTAATACTAAACTAAATTATAAGACTGTCATGAATTACAGGGATAATGACCACATTGCCATGAATTTGAGCTTTTATAACCTCTGTTATTTTTGATAAAATGTCTTCTTTAGTATTATCTAAGACAACTTTATTAACTTGTTTTATGAATATAAATATATTTTCTATAACTTCAAAAATTTAAATTATCATTGAGGTAAGTTTTAAGGGAAAAATAAGCTTTTACATATGAATCCTAATTTTGCTATGAGTTTCCTAAATTGCAGTTTCTAAGTGCTTTGATCGTCAAATCAGCCATTACACTGTAATTATTACTTAAAAATTCAAATGTGTAATCATTGTGTTTAGATGTCAAATTCCTTTTTGATAGCCACGTGTCCTATCAAGTGTTTGTGTCTGTGGATTTGAAGCTAAGCAGCTGATAGATGTTTAAAAAGTGACTTGGTTTGATTCATTTAAAATCAGCACATTTTATCATTCTGTTTTCTTTGAAGTATTATCACTGTCATTGCAATAGATAGAAAAGATTGTTTTTGTAAGTTTCTTTTTAAAGTACTGGGCTTTTATGATTAGACAAGTGTGTAACACACAGCAGTGTCCCATATCCGTGTGCAGCATGTAGCAGTGTACCACATACCCGTGTAACCAGAGCTGTAAAGACCACACTGCAGGTGCTAGCTAAGGATTTGATTCAGACAGAACTTTTTATCTGAAAAGACCTTGTAATTGTAAGATTTTTTTTTTTTTGAGAGTTTACTTTTTAAAGATGCCTCTATGTCTTGCTTAGGATTATGGTTAAAATAATAACAACATGTCTTTAAGTACATGGTTTTTGTTTTCTTTTTCCACATTTTTTGTTTTACTCAGCAGTCAGTGCAGCATTAGCTTCCTTAATTCACCAAAGTGGTAATGATGAATTTCACTGGGCTTCGTCATTTCTAAGACACAATCTTGCTTACGTAACGCTCATATCTATATGTATATTTTTAACACCCCCCCCACATACACTTGGTTGCAGCTGAGATAGGAAATGGAAGTCACAAGACACTTTTAGAAAAATCTTGTTTCTGTACACAGTGCCAGAAACCACCAGGCAGTGGAAATACCACGAGAAAGCTTGTTTCTACAAGACTTCCAGACTGATTACCAGACCAAAGAACTTTCCAGAATTTTAGCTTCAAGCAATCATTTGAAATTTAGGAGGCAGATCCAGTCCTGCTCAGAGCCACCTATTGCTAATTATAGTTGTCTATGATGTCCCAGTGATGTCGTTATCAGCCAGATCCAAGCATAGCTCTGGTTTTCTCATGTTCCTTCCAACATATATTCCCACTGAGCACTGAGAATCAGTGTACTCCACTGCGTGTGAGTTATACCACAGAATCTTTAACATTTTGTATCTTGCCTGAAAAATCCTGCGCATGCCTGTTGCACCAGGTGGCTTCTCCTTTTAGTGTATTTCCACTCGTGTCTTAGAATCTGTAGCACCTGGGAACCTTACGTAGGTGACCTGTTGGATTTCGCTGGTGGAGTGTGTGCTTATGTCTTTGAACTGTACGGGGCTGCTGCTGTCGTTTTAGAAAAGGGGCTATTTTTACTTTTAGCAAAAATACTTTGGGAAACCGCAGAAATTTAGTTACTGCTTTGAACCTGTGGAATTAGTGTGATAAAGCCGATGTTTATTATATACTGTTGTGAGGTAAATTGCAGACAGGTTATTTTGGGAAGCTAGAGCCATCAGTTTGACAGAGGCAGGTCTTCCCTGGCAAAGGCTTGTCCATGCCAGTTCTAAATAGATGGCTTTGATGTCAGCTGAACACTGCAACCAGAACTGCTGTGTTTACACCATGAGAGTGATTATTGACTGCCCCACTGTATCTTTCAAATAGTTCTGCCTTCACTCTAGGACTGTATACACCGTGGCTCTCAACCTCCCCAGCGCTGGACCATTCAATACAGTTCCTCATACTGTGGTGATCCCGACCACAAAATTATTTTCATTGCTACTTCATAACTGCAATTTTGCTACTGTTAGAATCAGAATATAAATACCTGATATGCAGGACCCCTGATATGCACCTTCTCCAAAGTGGATCTCAGCCAACAGGTTGAGAACCTGTATGGATATCAAAAGAACTGGTTTTGTTGTTGTTGTTGTTTTCAGTTTTGCTAGACACCTTAAGAATCTTATTCATTTTCATTCTGTTCTGTAAGAGTGCAGAGGCAAGGCTTGATGTTGGATAATTTTGAACATAAAATCAGTTCTGTATTCTTTCTTGGTCAAAGGGTACAGTATAGAAGATGGAGCAAAGCACTGGGACCGTTTTGGGATGCAAGAGGATGGGAAAAGTAGAGCAGTTGTCTGAGCCACAGCAAGATCTCTTCATAAGGGTCCCCTAATAGTTTTCTCCATTGGCGGGGGGGGGGGACGGTTGAGGTGGGGATAGGGGGAATCCTTACTCTGTTTCCCTCACAATAATGGAATGATTGTAGAAGAAATGATTTTAAATTACATCTAGATTTCGCAGCAGCACTCTTCTTGTTCACTGATTAAATAAATGCTGATGTTTCAAGTAACAATTTACCTCTTTGTAAAGTGAGAACTAGAATTGCAGGGACTTGAATAAAAAAGGGAAGGAATTCAGAAATGTGTCACTGTTTCTTAAATATTTTCTTGGTATTCTTTGGATTTGGAGTTTGTTCTCACATCCTTTTCTGCCCTGTTCTTCACAGTGTAGCATTTAAGACATGTGGGCATTAAAGCAAAGGCTTTATGTAACCTGTGGATCTTCCCAAGTGGCAAACTGAGAGCTCATCATGCTTGTATTTTCTTATTAGCTTTTCACCGCAGTCAGTCTGTCTTCAGATTTTACCTGAGCCGGGAGTGTGCTGTCCTTACCTTGGCTGCCTCCATATTCTCCCATTCTGGAGTCTCTAAGAGATGTTCCTTAGTGGGTTTTTCCACTCACTCTGTGTAGATTTGGAAAATCACCATGTTTTAAATTTAAGTTGCTTTTAATAGCTGAGTAGTATTCCTCTTATAATGAGTGAGTTCACCCAGAAGCAAAAATAGACAAATAGTATATACTCACTTATATCAAAACACTAGTCCAAGGGATACGTACCATGAAAAACTTTACTTACCAAGAAAGTGGGTCAGAGGAGAGGACATCCTATTGAGACTTTAGATGAGAGTAACATGGAAGAAAGAGGAAATAGTAGGACCCACAGGGTCCTGGAAACCTACAAGAAGAACTTTATGACAGGCAGATCTGGGTCCTGGGGTCCTCCTCAAACTAAGGCACCAGCCAAGGAGAAGATAGGCATTAAACTTCGAACCCCTACCAAGACCTAGCCGACGATCATGATATTCTCCACCATTGAGTGGAGGGTGAGATCTGACTCTCACACGAACTCTGGTGCCCCTTTTCTGACCACGTCCCCTGGATGGGGAGACCTCGCGGCACTCAGAGGAAGGATAGCAAGTTACCAAGAAGAGACTCCATATTTTAAGAGCATATATAGGGGGAGGAGGTCTCCCTCAATCACAGACATAGGGGAGGGGAGAAGGGGGGAAGTGGGAGGGAGGGAAGAATGGGAGGAAACAGGGGAAGGGCTAACAATCGAGATGTAATATGAATAAAATAATAAAATGGAAAAAAAATAAATTTAAGTTGCTATCAGTCTGAGGATTGATAAAGTAAGCAAACCCTATACTCATAGCATGTACTTAGTTTTGTTTTCCCTTGTCTCACTTTTTGGGAGTTATTAGCCATTCTGTTCCATACTCCCCAACCATCTTTGTCATGGAGTAAAGTTGTTAGTCATCTTTTAAAGGAAAATTTACCTTTTCTTTTGTAAGAGAAACCCATTTTTAAAAATCCCAAGTTTTGACATTTCTTAACTGCTCTGCGTTTATATGTTGCATTTACTTAAAAAGTGTGTGTAGTCATAGATAGCTTGTTGGGGTTAGTTCAGGTTTTGTTCTCATCAATTTCCTGTTACTTTCCATTAAAACAGTTTTATCTCAAGTTTTGACAAGCCTTGATTCTATCAAAATATTTAAAAGTATTGTAAAATATAAAATTTTACCAGCTGGATATAGTAGGGTGTCAACTAATAAGTTTTATGTAAGGAAAAAAGAAAATTATCAAGCCAATAAACAAAATTAATCAGTAACTTCCGCTTAGAAGTATTTTTATGCAGAGAAATTGTTCTCTACCAATGTTAAGAATGGTTTCAGAATAGTTTCTGGATTAAGGCAATTTATAGTGTCTTCCCAGTTATTTTGTATCTAATACAACATAGAACCAAATTATCCCTTTTTAAGTAGCAAGAAAAGTCCAAAGCATTAGCTTCATGGTAAACATCTAACCAGACACTTACTTAGATGGCGCAGCAAAAGCACACAACTACAACTCAAGGAGTTTATCATTAAGCATCACTTACTGTGTAAATGTGGGCCCCATATGGGTCTGCTATATGTAATTTACACAAATCCTGTTAGATTCTACCAGGTGGCGCTAAACAAGCCACCACTTCTGTAATGGGATACGTAAGGAAATTGCTGGTGTTCCTGGGCAGAAACAAAAAGCCAAGTTCCCGGTCTTTCAGTATGTTCTGTTTTCGTTATAGACTTTGGCATTCAACAGTGAGACACTTGAAAGTGTAATTGTATGACAGTTTTGGTGACTTAGAGGCAATAAAACTCGAGGTTAGAATGTTGGATTTGCTACCCTTGTAAGTAATTATATTTAGGATGTCTGTTGACCGCTAGGTAGGCATCCAGATTTTATTTGATTAATTATGACAACAGTGTTTGCAGACATTGGGAAAATAATACAAACTGATGGTGATTATCTCAGGTCAGAGTATTTTAAATAGAGAAGTTCGGCAAAGTCAGAAGACAGTTGGAGTGGAATAGATAGACTGGAGAAAAGAATGCATTGACATTTGCCAAAGAGAATGGTACTATTTCGAGCATACTGAATTTCCACTGAGCTTGCACAGTGTTTAGTTGGAATTGAATATTATTCACATAAATAGTCTTATCAGAATACAAAGTGAGGAGAGCCTTGTTATGCACAGTCTGATTAAGGTGGAAATACCGTAAATTGCTTGTATTAGCTGGTAAATGTAAGGGGAAAGACTTGACCAGCATAGTTATAAAAATAGGATGATCACTACAGGTGGTGATGCTTTAGGCTTTGCCAAATATCCTATGGTTGTCATAACTTTAGCTTGTGACAAAAACAGTTTTAATATATGTGATAGCTACAGAAACTTCAGTTGTTGGAATTAGGGTATATTTGTGATTGTTTCTGTATAACATTAAATTGAGAACATTCTTCAAATATTGCTCTTTGCATGGGTGAGTCTCATCAGCATCACACAAACATGCTTTGGTTTGTAAACTGCTGTTCACTTGGTTCTGTATTGGAGACGTGAGACTGTTATGACACCACCTTTCAGAAATCTTTACAACTTGTTAGGTTGATAAAGACAGTGTGGGAAACACCCAAGAACACAATGATATAAAACTTTGGAGCAGTTTTGGTTATGACAAAACCACGAATAATTGTGTAGAACCACAATGTATCTGAGGGAAAGTTTATCTAATATAATTGCTAATAACAGACATTCCACAGTTGGATTTTTTTTTTAATTCTTGGGAAGAAAACAGAATGAGAACTCAGATAGTTCAGCACTAGGTGTTAGAGTGCCCAACAGGGATACAGCTCGAGCAAAAGTAAGAGGGCATTGACTTGTCTTTCTAGTTAAGGCCTCAGTGCAGTCTGTCTGGGTTTTCCATGAACAGGGATGGAACCAAAACACCAACCTGCTGATTTTGATCATTGTCACAGGATCATTGTCACAGGGCCATCATATGTTAACAAACAAAGAATTCTGCCTTCTTTTCCTGGACATCCAGATAATGGCACTAATCTATAACTAACTGCTGTTCGTTATGTTGCAGAAGCAAATTGTGCAGAAAATTATGGATAATTTTAAAAAGATGAAATACAGGTGGCTCATCTAAAACAGACTCCAATTAAAAGCACATTGTATTCAATAGAGCCTGTTTTGGATAGGCTCTTCCTCATGCTGCATCTGAATGAAGCAACAATGTTAGGTATAATAGCTGGTATCTGGATTTTTAATATGATCAGTTCTTAGGCTTCAGGGCCCTAATATTACCAGCTGGTATTAGGAAACCAAGTTTCTATAAAACCTGATTATATTGTTTTTCCTTAGAGTGTTATAGTAGGAATCTTTTAGAAAGTGGCTTGTGTAGGGTATAGGTTTTACATAAATGATGTTGATGCTAAATTTAACTGTTGTCAAAATTTGTATCCTCTCTCTGTGTGTGTGTGTGTGTGTGTGTGTGTGTCTGTCTGTCTGTCTGTGAGTGTGTCTATGTGTATCTGTGTGTATCTGTGTGTGTCTGTGTGTATCTGTGTGTGTGTGTGTGTGTGTGTGTGTGTGTGTGTGCATTTGCGTGTGCATGTCTGTGTGTGCCTGGTATCTTACCAAATGAATTAAATTGGGGCTTGGGATGGTGTCTCGGTTCCAGATGGGATGATGCTCCCAAGAATAATGAATAATCAACAGTGTGGCCGGGAGCTCAGTACACACTGTCTGTTTTGACTTACTTGGAATACTCATTCTAGTAACCTTATCAAGTTAATAACTTATCTAAGTTTTATTTGGCCTGATAACAATGTACAATTGCCAGAGCTTTGACTGACCATTCTCTTTAAATATAGACGTTTGTCCATTTGGCACAAATTGATCTGATAGAAATACGTGGCTTTATAAATCTTGATTCTTTAACATTGACTCTTTCTTTGTTTTCAGAAGCATGCATGGCCATGCCAGCCTTGGTTGTGTATTTAAAGAAATGCTAATCTAATGTGGAAGGTCCTTAGCAGGGAGAACTGGACTGTGTGTCTGTTTGTCTGTTTGCTTTTTGTTTTTTTCCTCCTGAGATTAATGACTAAATAGAGCTCAGTACTTGCAGTGTCTTCAGTGAAAGCTTCTTGCAATTAAAAGTAGAGGCAAGAAAGGAGAGACAAGCGCTTGCCCATCCCACAGCACACAAAGGTGAGAGGAGGGTCTCGCTCCTGGGGAAAGTGGACCTGTGAAGCTTGAGGGCGTCTAAGAAACCGTTAGAAAGCAGGAGACTAAAGCAATCTTCATATTTGATGAGCTTTTGGTCCATAGTATTTGCCAGATGAGTGTCCACACAAACTTAGGAGTATATCCAATACTAATTTTGAATACTTCTATTCAATAAATCCTCTCAATTACTGTATATGTTTCTAAGTTGCTTACTAATCTGACCATTTCAGCCATGTTTGAAGCTCGGAACCCATATTTAACAGATTCCCCTCTCTTGTTTATCCTGTGATAGCATCACAGATGATTCCAAGCCCAGGGTGTGTTCTGCAGGGCAGCTGCTGTCTTTGAGGGTGAAGGAATGCCGATTCAGATTCAGTGTGAATAGGGGTTTTGACTTAGTGGGGGTGCTTGGCAATTAGCAGCCTTATTTAAATAAGGTGTTGTATTTATTAGTAAGGTAAAGATTTAGATCTATGGAACATTAATTATGTAAACTTTGGTTAACAAAGTCTGGTTTGTATCCCAAATTACGAAGGTATGCTTGGGAATGTGAGCGGTGGGCTGAGGAGAGGATACAGAAACACACATAGATACCATCCCTGAAGACATTTTGATAAATGTAGTTGAATATAAAGCAGTTTTTGATCTTGAAAAAGCTCCACATCCTTTACAGTACGTGAGATTCAAGGTATAGTTTCTAGTAAAAACCAGAGATTTTGTTTCTGAAATCAAAATTTTTATATTGATAGAAAAGTGGAGGAAGCACTTTTTTCTGTATGTTATTTATAAAAATTAAATATAATTTGTTTGCAAATTTACTGTCAATAGTTCTGCCCACACAGTGTTAAAGTTTTAGGGTGTTTCTAATCTGCTTTTTTTTTTCTTTTTTTCTGTTTCCCACATTCATTTTAAAGGCAAATAGTGCCCTGGGTGTGGTGGCACACACCTTTAATCCCAGCACTCAGGAGACAGAGGCAGGTGAATCTCTGTGAGTTCAAGGCCAGCCTGGTCTACAAAGTGAGTCCAGGACAGCCAAGGCTACACAGAGAAACCCTGTCTCAAGAAACCAAGAAAAATAAAGACAAATAGCGCAACGTATGTAGTGGTTGGTAAGTGGCTCTTTGCTTAGCTACGTATTGTGAACATCTTTCTGTGTCATCAGATCACTGACTTTTGATCCTTCCTTAGTATACGTAACAAAATGTGAGTTTATAATTGTATTTCCTTAACAGGCCTGACCATGTAATTTCATCAGTCGGTTTGGAACTTTCTGATTCGGAGTTCCATTCTAGCTAATTATCGAGAGCCAGAGTGTTGTTTTAAAAGCGTATTATCTCTCCGTGTATGTGTGCTCTTCTTGTTTGCAGGTAGGCACATTTCAGAGGCTGGTCTTCGGATCCCAGTAAGTGTCCATTGTGTGCCTTCCCTCACTAACTCTTGGTGTGGTTCCATCCTGCTGGCTTGAGCCAGCCACATGGATGATTTGATGCACACTTGCTTTTGACCAGGCCGTCCCCAAATGTTCCTAAACGCAAACACCTGAGTCCATAAAGAATGATTTTAAACCCCAGGGGCCAAAGTTTCACTTCATGTGGCAAACCTTTCCTTGAGTGATTCCTTCATTCAAAACAAACACAAAATATTCATAGAGCTGTGGTATAAACACAAAGGAAAGATGTAGTGTTAGTGTGACTTTTGGATTAGATTACTGCTGAACCAAGCATCTTTCTGACAGGAGCTAAAAATAAAGTGTTTAGCTAATTAGGCGATAAAAGGAAACTTCAAAGGCAACGCTTTCCGTCAGTCCTACGGTTACTTCCTTGTATTTAAAACACTAGCAAACAAATAAAGCACTTTACCATTATTATAAGGTTTTGAGTGAGACTTTGGAAAAGTGGAAAACAGTACTCCTAGTTTGTTTTTCTCAACATGATACGTTCGCCCACATAAAAAACTACTAGTCACTTAATAATGGTGAAATTTTAATAGCTACTGTATTATCACAACAGATATTTAAAAGCTGTTTCTGATACTTCCACTTAACACATCTAGATTAGCACTATGGAGTATTTCTTTCTTTTTTCAGTAGTATTTATTCATGGGAATGCTGTTACACAGAAAGGAAAAGTGCATGTATTTAAAAATATCTGGGGTTTGTCAGGGAGGTTGTTTTATTTTGTTTTTTGTTTTTTTTTCCAGAATGCTCTTTGGTTACAAATGAAACTTACTGTCCCGTGAATGACAAATTTAAATAGTAGGAATTTATGCAATTACTAGTGTTTCTGTGCTGGTGTTGGTCTGTCTGCAAGTATCTGTGTCTAGTGTCATTCCTACCCCGCCCTGTCCTCTCATTTCTTTAGATACATGTATGCACACCGCCTTTAGTCAAGAAGTATCCCCCACGTGCCTCTGCACATGGAGACGGCCACGGGGGAGATGTGCTCTCTTTATTGTTTTCTTACAGCACTCTACAAAGTGACATTTTCTGAAAATGTTAAGTTTTTACATTTTGTGGGGTTTTCAAATCCTTATCTCTGCAATTCCTGAGACTTTTTTCTAAACAAGATGGCTGGCATGTTCTCAGGACAGAGCAGAGACACAGAACAGAGACAAAGCCGCCCCAAGCAGGCAGACACACTTACATTGCTTGTGGTTTTTCAATACAGCTGCTTTCAAATGGGCCGGCCTTTTCGGCACTGGTCCCACTGCCAAAGCAAGGCTGTCACACAGCTGGTAGTACTTACTGTACTAGCGGGAAAGTATGTGATTCATTAGTTGGAACCGTATGTTTTTCACCAGTTCTGGTCATGTTTTTGTTAGGATGTGGTAAAAACATAAGCAGGGGGTGAAGGGACAGTGGAAGCATGTGACTTGTTAAGGATTGGCCCCAACCCATTATTAGCTAAATTGTACACCATAAAATGTCCTCTGTACCTCATAAGGCAAATGGCTTAATTTTTTATTCTTCAGTTGAGGTCATTTAGTCATAAGTAGTAAAAATTATCAACACTGAGCTCCTTTTGTCTTTTTTCCTTTCTGTAAAGTATCATGATCCATTTAAACCCCAAACTGTAATACGAAGAGAAGTCATGCAAGTAAAAGACATTAATTTGCTGAAAAATGTCCATGACGGGTGAAGAACTTTTAACTGGAGTGAACTCTTGCTACTGATAAAATATGAGTGTGGCACTGTAGTTAATAAGAAACACGGCTACTACCACGGGGTATGCGGAGAACAGTAAAAGAGAGCTTCTTTGTCTACACACGAGCGAGTTCACCAGAGTTGGGTGGGTGGGTCAATGGCAGAAGAGTCTTCCAGATCTTTTATCACCAATGGGGCTGTACCGGGGTGTTTACTGTTTGAGGTGGGTTGTGCAGATCTGGGGAGCACTGCAGCTCCTCTAGGCCCTTTATTGGGTAGTCTTTGGGGCTGAGCACTTCATACCTGCACAGGCCTAAGCCTGTCCATAGGGCAGTGGACGCTGCAACTGTTGTGTTCTCTACAGATAGGCATTTGCTGTAAAATTCACTTTCCCCTGACTCCTCCCAACACTGTACTGCTTGTTACCTTTGCCTCTGCTCTTATAATCTGCTATTGGAAAGGTGACATTTTTGAAGCCTCTGTGGATAAGCCTTTGGCAGATTAGGCTTCCACCCTCTGATTCTCTTTTCCAACTGTTTTCCTTGTGGAGGTCTGCACCATTCATGCCTCACCACATATGCTCCTGCAGTTGCTGCACTCTGCAGAATTAGAACCAGGTCTGTCTCTGACAATTAGCTCAACCGGCTACGGCATAAATAAAGGAATGCGCTCAGGGGCTGTAGTCTGTGACATGGTTTAACAGAGCGTAAAAAGGTGCATCTGTTCCCTGCCCAGATTCAGTCGCCTCACTGTCACAGGCAAGTTATCGACACGGAGACATGCCTGTGCTGTTTGGTAAACAAGCGGCAGGTATTAAATTAATGGGGGTGCGAGAGGGCCGCTTTATTAAAAGCTCTGCTTTCTGCGCTCGCTGCTGGGTCACAAGCAGCCACAGGAGTATCTATTAAGATGACTCATGGCGGGGAATATTTCAGCACTTTGAGCATACTTCTAGAGGGGACCACTGACCTCTGGCAGTCTGATTAGAGAGAGGAAAAGGGACAAAGGGAACATTTGCCACAGAGGTAGTAGGCTGAGCAAGAGAGCAGGGAAGCTGAGGGCAGCAGAAAGCTAGGCTGTGGTGTAAATTGGATTTTGGAATCCAGTCCCAAATTGCAGCTGGGGTTCTGTTGTTGTTAGTTTCTCTTGCCTTTGTGCCCCATTCTTGTCATGGCTACTGTTTTGATTTGAGTTCTCAAATGATGAAGGAATACCTGGAAACTTTATTTGTCTGTCTTTAGCATTTAATACTGTAATGGTCTTTTGCTTTCTTTCAACCACATAACAGTTCCTAAAGTTTGGCTTATCCCAGCTTCAGAATTCCTCACCCAGGGTGTCATATGTAGCTGAGTATATTGCCATGATGAGTGGCCCTCATTGTCTTATCCTCTTCGGCCGTTCTTAAGACACACCGAGGTCTGTAGACAAACGTAAGATGGCAGTTTTCAGCACGCACAGCTCTGAGGAGGCCATTCCTTACGAAGGCATGCTGCTTTCTTCCTACTTGTGTTTGTTTTTAGGGCTCTTAACTATCTGCTCATCCAGTAGAAGATGATGTCATTCTAACGGTATCTCACTCCATACAGTTTGAAGCAAAAAAAAAAAAATTTTTTTTTATTTCACTTGGCTGGACCTGAACTTGAATGACCAGAAGGTGCCATGCATTCTCCACTGTGTTTGAAGAGGACGTCTTGGAATTTTGGGGAAGTGGCAGACATGGTGGAGAGGAAGCATCCATTTTCATTGTTGAAGAGAGGCTCACATAGGAAAGCAACCCATTGTCTGGAGAGTTGGTGATGCCCAAGACTCTTTATCTTTGTAACATCTTTGCTGTATGAAGTTTAATCAGCCAGCTGTGTAGTGTTTAAAGGATAGTGGGTTCCGTTTTTCATCTGTGTGCCCCTCCCTTCACCCTGAGCTTTCACTCCCTGTTTCCTTATTTTTCCCCCTTTCTCTTTTCCTTTATCTCAGGGGAGTTCCCTGAGTAGCAAGACTGAAAAAGAGCTGAGGTTTATGTTA
Organism: Acomys russatus; assembly: GCF_903995435.1. Classification (NCBI taxonomy): domain Eukaryota; kingdom Metazoa; phylum Chordata; class Mammalia; order Rodentia; family Muridae; genus Acomys; species Acomys russatus. Next base: position 90,656,872 of record NC_067138.1, on the reverse strand, counting down.
GAAGGAATTAAGGTTAATGATCATTGGCTCATTTTCATATTCTGTGGGTGTGGATGGAGGAGTAATCAGTGCAGGTGGCCCTGCCAGTTGGGAGTTATTCTTTGTCATCAAGAAAATAAGGAGAGTGCAGAGATCGAATTACCACAGCTATTTCAGGGCTAAACATATTTCATTTCCCTGATCAGGTCTGGTTTAAGGACACAAAGCTGACATTAATTTTATCCAAAGAAAGCACAGCAATTTTTTTTTGTCTTATAATTTGACCGAATGCATAGGGTAGATGCATGTTCAAATTTAATTCTAGTATAATCTTACAAATAATTCTCTGAAAAGCAAAGGCGTTTTGATTCAGTTTGACAGTTTATGTTTCTGTGCCCAATTACCACTTGGTTATTGAATGCTAAAGAGCTGCCTTCTAAAATGCGCTTTCTGACTGGGCCAATTGGCTTCCCAGCTGCCTGCGATTACTTGTGAGGTGCTCCCTTCTAACTTTTAAAAGGATGTACACATTCGAAGTAGTTATGTTTAGCTAGCAGAGGAAGTGAGGGATTTGGTTAGGAAGTGCTTGTTGGCCTTGAAAAACTGTCTCGTGTACATGCTGATTTCAGCCACATAAAGACGTCTCTTTAAAGAAATATTTGTTGGATTCAAACAAGAATAAGAAAAACTTAGATGCTCAAACTAGAAAAATAACCTTGACTAACAAAAAATTATGACTTCCCTTTGTTTTCATGCTTTTAATATGGCTGCTGTTTGTGCAAGTGAAGAATTCCTATTAAGTACACGGAAGAGGGCTATGTAAAAGTTGATCAGAGACAGTAAAAGCGAAGAAGAGGGTCCTGTGCTTGCCATGCATGGCTGGTTTTGCTTTTGTAGCAGAAAGTGGCAGGCAGCTCAAGTGACCTGGTGTCATTTTGAGGCACAAGGTTTATTTGGCTGTTACAGGGTGAGTATAATATTAATGATACGGATGTAAAATTAACTTTTTATGTTGTGAGAGCACTTTTTCCTTGCCACTCCTTTAAAATGATAGTTTTCTAAAAATTTATTTCCCTGGGGCTGTTGCTACAATGAACAGTTATGTAATTTTGCTTGGGCTGTGAAACATTTGTTATTATGGGGTGTTTAGGCAAAGTACAAGGGAAGGTGGGCTCTGCTTTCTAGAGCGTGTGGTATGAGTCTACATGAGGTTGACTATTCATGACATGGCTGTTAATATACATACTCTGACTTATTAATAACACGTGAAGAGGCCATCTCCAAACATTCTGAGGGCAAGAATGCTTCAGTGGTTTGTGTAAACCCCTTGCTGTGAAGAAAAAAAAAAAAAAAGATCTAAAAAGATAGTTTAAGAAATAGACGTGAGAAGTAACACTTTGAAATATTTTAAACAATACATTTAGCATAGTTTAAGAAGTTACTGAGTTAACACTATTGAACGAAATGATCTGTGGAAAGCTGCGTCATTTCCAAGTGTACGGCTTACGCAAAGCCTGGCCTTGGTTTAAGAAGGATCAGGCAGGAGGACAGACGTACTCAGGCCGTGGTGTGCTCGCCTTTGCCCTGTACTGCCCTGTACCTCACACACTCCTCACAGGCCTTCCCTGACCCCACTGGGTTCTCTTGAAGGTCTTCGGCATCAGCCGTCCACATCCTGACCCACACGGGTCTCTTGCTAGCCCAGAAATGAGCAGCTGTGAATCAGTTTAGCTTTGCTTTGGTAGTTACCTATTATATGATAGGAATACTTACAGAAGCAAATAATTTAAGCTAATGTTTTACTTTCATGTAGGTAAGAGATGTTTTTTTTAAAGCTTTAGGGCCAAATTTCTGGTAGAGAGGAGCTTCTTCAAAGGGTCTCTGGGTTGATTTTCAGAGTGGGATAGCTTAAGCCAACCCATGACTTCTCTGCCAACCCATTGGTGACAAAAGTGATAGTCTCCCTTTTACTTGCTCCTGTCTGTTAGTGATCTTTCCTGTTTTTTTTTTTTTTTTTGCTTCAGAAGTCCCACCATATGGACACACAACCTATCACCAAATTCATAGATTTCTCTGTCCTGCTAACTGTATATTAGTGTTTGTTCTAATTCTAAAGTTTTGTTTGCTGCAGCACTGACAAAGTGAAAAAGTGCCATAGCCTGCATAGGAAAAGTCAAGAGAAGCAGGTAAAATCCATTCTGATCTATTTTATTTGACTTGGTATACAAAAATTATCATTTGCCCAAGTTACAAATAAAAACCCAGATAAGAATTAATGTGGATGCCTCTTGAGATACTTTACGTCCTTACTCTCATGTAGAATTCTCACTGTCTGGCGGCTGACTTGACCATGCTGAATCCTCTCCTGGAGTATACCCATCAGAGGTGCTCATGCATGTTTTACATGTACACTTAGCCAAGATGGATGGTTTAGTTTCATGTACATATATTAAACACACAGTTAATTTTGGTCCTAAATTTAATATTCTCCCATTTTCTAATTCATTTCTCTGATTCAAATCTTCAATATATCCCATAAAATAAAATGTTTATACCTATTAGAGAGCCTAGAAAATGAAGTTATATGAAATAATATCACACAATTAAACATTTAACATGTCATTTGGAATTGTCTTTCCTTTGTGGCTTCTTCCCGAGTCTTCTTTTGATCAAATAACCTTGCCAGTTAGTATAAGTGTGGAAGCAACAGGTCCTAAAAATAGCTTCTCTGCAATTGACTACCCAAGAACCATCCAAAGAGGTGTCTTACAAATTTTTACACAATTAGGAGTAACTGATGCTATTTGTGTAGCTGTTGCTGTGAAAACCTGTATCTCTTAAGAGACAACAACTACATTGTGCCTTGTAATTTAATGTGTGTAGACTTAGAATTGGTGACAGATCCACCAAATTATTTCTGAGATTCAGTTGATTATATTTGCCTTTTTAAGCTTCTGACCAGCAAACTGCATTCAGATACATACATACATACATACACACACACATACATACACACACACACACATACACACATACATACATACACACATACATACATACATACATACACACATACACACATACATACATACATACATAGTAAATGTGACTTCCCAGTATACTCATACCTACACACACACACACAGAGAGAGAGAGAGAGAGAGAGAGAGAGAGAGAGAGAGAGAAACATACAAACACACATATATCCAAACACAAACATAGAACTCAGTTTTTTACTTTGTTGATATACATCTATTGTTCATGGAATAGGTTGTTTTTATTTTATGTGTTGTATTAAGTTATCACATATGAGACTTTCTGTGATTCCTATGATTGTCTGGGTTGAAAACACTGCACTTTCACTGACATTTTAAGTTACAAAAGTTATCAGAAGAAAATCTATACTCTTAAGTTAATGGGCTTGTTTGGCTTTCCTAGGGACCAAATTGTACTCCTAGAGAGAAGGTGAGAGACTGGAATGGACAGAGCCCCAGTGTCTGACCAGCACTTGGGGTAAAACGGTAACACAACCCTCTGAGGATGGAGATTTTTTCATATATATTTTACTTACCATGGTATGTGAAAATTGCTATTTGCATATATAGTAAATATGAACAATGAAATAACCAATATGAATGCTTATAGGGACATTTTATATTCTGCCTTTTCTACCTAGCCTTCAAAACACAGCCCAGCTCAGTTTGGATTAGCTGCACGTCAGACACTCAGTTGTCTACATGTGGCTGGACACTCACTCAGATTTCTTTCCGCCACAGCAGTGCAACAGCGTTTGAAAGAGTGGACTTGGAGTTTTAAGCCCTTGTTTTGGCTCAGGTGGGGGAATTGTGACTCTGACATACAAGTGAGTAGATAACTGAATCCTTGGGCAGCACATCTTTTATAGAAGCACATTTTGGTGTTTCTTTCTTGGGAACATTTTTGACTCTTTCAGTAAGGTAAATAGTCTTAAGTAGTGTGTCGACTTTCGTAACTTTCCTCACCTAGGAAGCTGTGCCGTCTCAGTTTTGCTAGCCACAGACACATTGCAGGCCGTGTGACAGGAGGAGATAATGTGTCCCTCCACTTCATCCTTTTAGAGATGGAAGGCAGTGTACCCTGGTGCTGCCCTGGGCCGAGGCTGTCCACCATCTGTGTAAGGAATTCACAATCCCAGACAAAAGAAATTGGCAAAGTCTTCCTCTGTCTGCTCTCCAGATCCTCCAGATAGCCATAAAACACCTGGCCAGAATCAGCAGGTGATGGCAAGGGAAGGAGGGTGATCAGTCACAGGCACTGCCGAATCTTTTGAACATTGCTTACAGCCTGGACGTTGCTGTCACCAGGCACAGTTTGATCTTGGGTGAGTTTTCTGGAAGAGCTTTATTCCCTGGCTCTGTGACAACAGCAGAACCAAGTAATACCGTGGATAGGAGAAAGAAGAGGAAAGCTAAGGTTTCCCCACTTCAGAGGGATGCGGTTCTAAGTGGTAGCACCCCTGTGTGTTTAACAAACAAGTAAGGTTATTGGATGCAAAACTCTGCTGTTTAGAACACCGTTCTTAGGATAACCCTGCTAGAGGGATTAAAATAGCCTCATACCTACTTAGAATTCATGGATTGTTTTGGATGGTAGGTGCTTGGTTGGCATTGTTCATATGCTATATTCAAAAAGACATTTAAAACTACTCTCTGAACTTAAAATGGTGATGGAGAGTTGGCATTGTGGGATTTATTGGCTTTTAAATGCTTCTTGTCATGGTGCATGGCGCATCCATATAGCTGTTGTCTTTAGGATTTCTTTGTACATGTTTCTCAGAGCAAGGCGACTATAACGTCAGAGCCCTCAGAAAAGTCACCCAAGTATATTTTCTAACATTTTCCTATTATTCATTATGGTTTGTGTTTACGTAGTTTGTTTTGATACTGTGTTGGCAGTGTGTAGTAGACACTAAGACACCGGGACTTATCTGCAGTTTCTGAGGCACTGTAACATGGCAGCAGAAACACACACACACACACACACACACACCAGATTTGAGTAAAGACAAGTCTGTTTTTAATGAATCAGGAATTGTGCCATAAAAAGATAATTTTTTGGCTAGTCGGAACTGAGCAAAGTCTTCTGATTGTTACCGTCAGTCAGGAAGTTAGAGTTAATTTGGTGGCACTTAAGTGTTTGGCCCTGCCACTTTAATGGTCGTATTTTAGTTATGCTCTTTATTTCCAGAGAGAGGGCTAAACCGAAGCAGAAGCTACACTAATTCAAAATTAGCCTCTTTTGCTTTGGCTCTGTCTACAAATGTAGCCCCTTTTCATATAAATGGCGTCAAGCTTCATTGAATTTTGCTCTGTCTTGTTAAGTACATTAATGCTGTGTTCTGTCATTCATTACAGGAGAATTAGTTGTCTATTACAAAGTGGGGTTTTTTTTGTTCAGTGCCTGATCTTCATGGGAAGAAAGCCATACATGGCTGAATTCCCTGTGCATGCTGAAGGCTGGGCTTGTGTATTTGTGACTTGTACACCAAGACATGCATGGGCCAAAGTGTTGATTGTACCATTGGGAGGGCCACCTTGCTATAAGCAAGGGCGCATAAAAGGAGCACTTACCACCTCTCCCTTTGAAAACCCCGTTTCCCTCCATGTATTTAGCCACACTTTTAAAAGTGATCCATACAGTGTCCTTAGAGTGTGTTACAGAAAGTGTTAATATCTTCGAGCAGCAGTAATAATAATCCTTTCACTCGGGGTAATCATGTGCTAATCCACTGGTAAGGCAGAAGTATTTGATCATTTGAAATTCATTGTGTCAGCTCAGTTGAAATAACTGGTATGGCACTATAAACATTTAGAGACAGGGAGTCTTTGAACCCAAATACTAATGTCAAAAAGTCTGTTAGTGTTACATGCTCATGTTTAAGGGTTTAATAAGCTCAGCCCATGGACAAGAGCATTTCAGTTTACACTGTTGTGTAATATATTATTTTAACTGAAGGCTTATTTTTATTTTGTTATTTGGGGAAAGTTTCTTTGCCTCTGGCACTTAGGGACTTGAGTTTTATGGCAGTTTTCACTTTGTGATCATAGGCAGCCTACTATGCCAGAGTGAGTTGCTGACCTCACCTCCTTTCCTTCTCTCTCTCTCTTTCTTTTCTTCTTCTTCTTCTTCTTCTTCTTCTTCTTCTTCTTCTTCTTCTTCTTCTTCTTCTTCTTCTTCTCCTCCTCCTCCTCCTCCTCCTCCTCCTCCTCCTCCTCCTCCTTCTTCTTCTTCTTCTTAAGCTTTATTTCTTTCTTAAAGCATAATTTGGGCTTGAATTTTCTTCATGCTCTCCTGTTGCATATTCTTGGATCAAACACTGCTGATGCCTATATGTGTTTATCTCACTGTGAAATTTCTCATGTCTGTGATTCAGTTGAATATTCTCTTCTTACTCAGAGCCACAGATGAATGAGAGCTCTTTAGGAAGAACTTTGTACCCAACATGTGGTAAATACTTTTTTTTTTAAATGTTTGAATTGCTTCACTCACAGAAAGCTAGAAAATTTGGTGAATTAACTTAAGTGATTGCCGTGACAGTAAATAGATATTTTTGGTTGTGAATCACTACAGTTTCTTTTTTTTAATGACACTATACATATCTTTTTTTTTTCCTTTGGAGCCACAGTATGGTTTGACTAAAGCTTCTGTATGAGACATGAATCTGTGTGTATGGTAACACTTGGGTATGAACTAGCTGTTACAAAGCATTGGGGTGGAGCAGCAAGCACCAGCCATTTCGCTGATTTTTTTTTTAGAGTTCAGAAATTCACTTAGAAAATGGGCAAGCAAGGCTCATATTGGATGATAATTGCAATTTCTCTACCTCGTGGTATTACTCTTTGCTTCAAGCTTTTCTTCAACTTGTAGTTTGGAAGAATTTGTAGGTTTTCTGTCTCTGGGCTTATTGAATGCCGTGATGATATTGGGGTTTTCAAGCCTTCTTGCTGACTGCTGTGGTTAAAGAGGGAGCCCTGCACATTGTGCTAGGTGCCACATCAGGCCCCACCACACTGCACACGATTTTCTTCCCCCATGTCTCTCTGTGAACAGATTTCAGCAATAACATGGTTCATCTTATAGCAATAGAACACAGGATAGCTTTCTCTGTGCTGTTACAAAAACAACTGAGATCTACACAGGATCACTTGAGAACTGAAACCTGGACTGAGAAGCAATGTCATTAAATGCAACTTGAGCATTTTCAGGCGTATCTCAGCTGAGAGAATAAGGCTGCCAGATGGTCTGGTTTAAATCACAGAGACAGTGTGGCCAACTGCAGACTCAACTCCCTGTGGCCTCAGCCATCTCACAAGTTGCATGGCAGGGAGGAGTTGGGAATGCCAGTCTTCCAGACATTGGAGTCATTGAAAGAAGAGCTAGAATTGGGCATGGGCTTAGAGGTCATAGAAAGCATTCTTACATACCTGTCAAAAGGGAGCCTAGCTCAGAGTGAGCGGGCTGGAAAGTTACCTTTGGTTACTGTAAAATTAATATTTGGAGACCAGTTGAAATATTATCGCCTTCCCAGGATTATTATCCCTTTTCCCAGGAAAAGGGCAGCATGGCACAGTGACAACGTGTTAGACTACTTACGTGTGAATCCTGTTTCTACCATTTGTTCCATCTTGTGTGATACTTGCCAGGTCATGGGTGTAATCACATGTCCACATGCCTCATTTCTGAAGTAGATTTAGTAATATCTACCACCTGTATAGTATAGGTTAATTAAGGAGAAGTTTATATATACAGCGCCTAGAACTTGGAATAGGTAAGGAGCACATACATGTTTGAACAATACAATAGGAATAGACACTGAGACTGTGATTGAAAACCACCAGTGAAAACAATTCCCAGTAAAGCTGAATGCTGGAACACTCTCTGTTAAGCTGGGGTGACATGAGGCATCTTTGTGCCTTTCATAAAGACCGTCCTCTTATGCTGTGCATTCCAAAATCTCAAGCAGATAGCCCCATGCTTTTTCTCCTTCTGCAGTTGAGGACGGGTTCTCTAGGGCTCTGTCTTGTCCATCCCCATGCGAAAGCTTTGCCTGCGTGACCTCTGCTTTCGGTGAAAAGTAGTGCTGTTGTCATGATTCTTCTGTTTTTCTTTCTTTGAGCAATGCAATCTTCTTCTTTTTTTTCCTTTTCTTTATTTTCTCCTCTCTATTCGGAGCCAGGGTCTCATTATGCAGCCCTTGCTGGCCTATAACTTACTTTATAGATGAGGCTGGCCTGAAACTCCTCCGAGAGATCCACCTGTCTCTGCCTCCTAAGTACTGGGATTAAAAGGATGTGCCACATCTCCAGCAAGTGACAATCACTTTAAAAATATAATCTGTCAAAGAAAGCTGCTTTTACTTCAAAACTGAAATGATTAACTTTCAGTTTACACCATGCTGAGAACATCTATCTTACCAATTTTAGTTCCTCAGAACTTACTTCTTTGGGAATGAGGCAGAGGGACTTACAGAGTAAGAACCTATTATTGACCACAGTGCCAAAATTAACGCAGACTTTAAAAAGAAGTCTTAATTTTGCATTTGTCAGTGATTGTCATGACTCTGTAGCAGTGTCTCAATTTCTCAAATGCATGGTGCGATTGTCAGAGTTTGACTACAGATTTTTCAACACCATAATTTAAACCGATAACAAGTCACATGCTGATAATCTTAAGAGCTGGTTTACATTTTCTTTTGTTTTCTGAAAGATAGAGTAACATTTGCATCAGTAACACCTAAGAAAAAATGGGCTTTAGTCAGAAGGAGAGAGCACACTTTCATATGGCAAGGGTGCCTCCCAAACACACTCCCATGTCTTTGAGGAGGCCTTTTATGGCGTAACTGTAGATCATAGGGGCTGATTTTAGTGCTCAGATTAGTCAACTGAATTGGTATCGTCTTGACTCAGTGGAACTAATATAGAATTGGACCACTTGAGCTATCGGAACTGGTTTTGAGTACCAGTTTTTCTGTTGATCAGATAGGAGATCTTTGCCCAGTCCCTCAGTATCTCTGATTTTTTTTTTTCTTGCTTATATGCAGAGAGAAGTTGGAGTGACAATTCAGTTAGTTCATGTACGTAAAATATATGATTTTAGAAGAAGAAGAAAAATACCTTTTCCTATGCGTCCTTCTAAGTTCTTGACTGTGGCCCCTGTTAAGAAAAGATAGATCTCAGAGAAAAAAGTGTTTAAGTTTGTAGTCTGACTTTTATCCGATACATGTGTTTTTATAAGGAAATAAAGGCCTGAAAGATCAATGGCAACTGAGTAGTTTTTTCTAAGCTTGATGAAGAATGAAAATTTCATGGAAAATGAAGAAAAAAGACCATGGATGAGAATAGTCAGCTGGAAGAAACAGGAAAGTGTGCCCTGCTCGCTTCTATTCCTCTGGCTCCCTGAGCATCCTACAATCTGCTTCTGGGGGAAGAGGGTGAGAGAATGACAGAATGTTTGTGACCTGCCTCTTTCTCACACTCTTTCAACCTAAATGATCCATCATGCCAAGGTGGTGTATATTTGGGACTGTGTGTCCTGAACTACACTACCGTGGACATAAAACATATAGTCTGTGGTCTGGCTTGCACAAGAGTCTTCAGAACTGGTCAACGTTATCATTTTTATTGGAGGTAGAGTTATTAACCATCTACGTTGCTAAGGGGTTTCTCCAAGCATTCAGTGAGGGCAGCAGTTGATTTGTTGCATCTTCATCCCTGGGTGTAGCCATCCTTGTTAGCAAATATTGCTTAGCTAGTAGTAGAATATTGTGTCTACAGAGGTTTTAGTTTAGTCCCCACCCATCCATCATCTCTTTTTCATGTGGGAAAGTGACATGTTAGCTTTTCAGCTATGGTATTGGGAATGTGACCAGGCTTTGCTCCCACTTGCCAGGGCTCCATCACTGAGCTGCATCATGAGCCTGTGATAAAGCATGTTTCATTTTCATAATTTAAAATGTTTACAGAAAGAAAGCTTTGCGCGCGCGCACGCGCGCGCGCGCGTGTGTGTGTGTGTGTGTGTGTTGGGATCTGTGTTCATATGTGTATGCATGGCACGTGCATGTGGATATCAGAACTCGATGACTGGTGTTTTTTCCCATCACAGTCTACTGTGTTTTTGTTTGAAAAAAGGTCTCTCCATGAGTTTGATGCTCATCAGTTCAGCTAGTTTGGCTGACCAGTACGTTCTGGGGATCAGACTGCTTCTGCTTCTAACTGCTACCCCAGTTCGGGTGTAACAGAAAAGCAGTACCTGGCCACACTTTCTGTGTAGGTGCTGGACTAGGGACACAGCTTTATGTTTGTGCAGCAAACACCTTTCTGACTAAGCCATCTCCCCAGCTCCTGAGTAGGTAGGATTCTTTGAATTCTTACTTTAATCTAAACGGGTATTCTCCAAGTATTTTGCTGTTTTTAAAATGAACCTATCACTGTGAGTTGATGGTGTCATGGAAGCATCTGGTTATTCTGTGCTGGACACAATGCTGAACATCACAGCCTGGGAAGAGGAGGCAACTTTCCTCTGTACCAAGAGGCTCAGAATTAATATTCAGGAAAGATTTTTGAGTTCCCTACTAATTAATTGTTTATCTAGGAATCACTCCTGGCTCCCAGAATTGCCTATACCCCACCATGAACTTTTATTCTTCTCTGAAATAATTATCAAATTTAATTCTTAGGTTTCAGTTTTTAGCATCACTATGTAGAATTTTATAATACATATTATAATTTCATTTTCAGCCTTATTTCATTAGGCTTACAATTTGGGTATCTGATCCAGAAAATAGAATCTATTTCTCTTTTGAAAAACTTTTTTTTTTGTTAAGCCAAGTATCATGTGATGTCACCTGGACAGTTAGTTAAAAATAGACTGTCTGGAGTCTAACACAATGTGTACAGTTTTGCAACATATATGACATATCCTGATGACAAGTATGCTTGTCACACTTGGAACTTTCATAGTCACAGTTCCAGTTCAACTAAGTTACTGTTGAATTCAAGGATACATATTCTGGGGGCAGAGCTAAGCCCAACATCTGGCAGCGTTCTAGACATCTCCACCTTATGTTGATTAACTGTTATTGATGTGAAAAATAACAAGAGACACTTATAAAATGGAATTTTTAAAATCTAAGTAGTGGGAGGAATGGTGTTAAATATGTCATTTGTATATTCATTTGGTTGCTACGGAGCTTCTGTCCTGAGGACTGGCATGGTAGTCATGAGATGGTCCCCACCTGCCATTACTCCTCAGATTTAATAATATCCTTTTCTTTGATATTTTAAAAATTTTTCCTTTTAGAATTTTTAAGTAAAGTGTCTCTGCTTCCAGGCATAGAATAGAATTGTTTAGTCTTAAAGATACAATGTCTACATCCTGGTCAGTTGTAACAGGCTTCTGCTTGTTTCTTTAACGTGGTGTATTATTTCTTTCTTGTGTGATCTATATTTTAACACTGAAAAAATATACTAGAAAGATTCATATGCAGCCGGCTCTGTAAGAATTGTATTAGCCATATGCTTGGAGATTCTTAGTGTTTTTATGTCTTACAATTTGAAATGCCGGTTTTACTTTAGTTCAGTTTTCCAGGATAGCCTTCACAGAAGAGAAAGAGCCTTTTCTTTTCCCTCCTGTCATCTGATAATTGAATCTTCTGAAATAACAGACAAGAGCTAGATTGATAGAAGAAAAGTCATACAGGATTATGATTTGTATGAGGACATCATGGGAAAGTGACCCAGTAACCTAATGGGAACTAGAAGTGAAATTCCCAAGTCACGGAGAAGAGGGAAGTGAAGGTCGTAGGCACTTTCAGAAAAAAAAAATTAAATGATATTTGTGGAAGATGAGTGAGTCTGTAGAGCAAACAACAGTCCGAGTCATAGTTTTGGGGGCTCTGGATTTTGCAGTTTACATGTTCTGAGGATGGAGCCTATGCTCTCTTACCTGTGTACCATTGATAATGTGCATCTTCTTGGATGACCTTCATTCAGCCTCTGGGCTTGTTGATTTCAGTTAAATTCCTTTTGCATAAGTACTGATGGTCCAGGTGAAAGGTGTACTTGGGAAGGGTTGCCAAGTAAAACAAGATATGGACTCTGACCTCAAAAGACCTTGAGTCAGCACCTCCTGAAACCTATCCATCTTCCAACATGACTCTTCCTCTAAGCCTTTGCTTACACCCCAAAGTCTTCTTTCTGAACGTCTAAGCATTTTGTTTAGATCTCCCTTGTCACATTGATCACCTTCCACTTGATAGTGTAGTCATGTGTATTTAAAGTTGTCTCTGTACTTAGGTGTAAATTCCTTGAGGACACATGTATGCTTACAAGTCAGGGTTTAGAACTCTACTTTTCATGTAGTAGATTTTTAGATGAGCCCTTAGATTTGTTTATTGAGCCTATGAAGTCACAAGATAAAATTTTCTACCCAAAAATTTGTGAGAAGATTCTTGTCATATTTAATATTTTATGCTTTTAACTCTATATAATATTGGAACTATTTTATTTTCAACTCCTAGTGCATTGCTTGTGTACACAGAAGTAAAGTAGAAATGCAGTCTACGTTTAGTACAAGAAATGTGACTGGGGAGTGGGAAGGGTGGGAGATGGTTTAGTGTATACAGTCTTCCATCACAAGGCAGACACTTAATCTCAGGAAACAGCCTAATGAATATGAACACTTGGAAAATTAGTCGCCGATTTCATTAATTGTTTATTTGTGAATGAAAGGGGCTAGTCAGGCTGGACAATTGCTTGGTTTCTGGAAATTGGTATGCTAAACTATCTCCAGATGTTGGGAGAAAGCAAGACATCCACATTTTATTGTGTGTAACATATTGTGGCACAATTCATAATTTGAGCCTGAATTTTTTAGCTTCTGTTTTCTTAGCACTTCATTTTATTTTGGTGTTAGATTTCTCTTTTCCTTCTTCAAACTCTATATTAAAATAGTTTAAAGGAAACATTCATTACTGTATTTTCACTGAACTTATGTGGTCTAGGTTAAGAAAAACTAAACTTGCTTTTGTATAGAGAAAAATACTGTCTTGTTTGGTGTGTTTTATTGGGAACTATTTACATATTTGAGAACCGTTTATACAATGAAGTCATATGTGTATGAACTTTGAAAGTTGAATTAACTTCAATCAATAATTGGCCTTGATACGGATTTTAAAACCAAACTTCACTTTTATTCCAGAAGATTTGACAAAGCTTCCTGCTAAACGTTTGTTGACGTGGTTTTATGTTGCTGTTCTTTTAAGTTACTGTTTAGTGATTAAATCCTGAACCCCCAGCAGCTGCAGCAACAAGCTGCCCATGTCTTATATCACAACAGGAAGAGTGAAAGCGTTCTCACCTTGTGCAGTCACTGAAAAGATAACCCACCTTCGCGGGAACAGGTATTCTAACCTTCCTTTAAAGCTGTTTGGGAATCTTGATTTTGATTGATAACCAAACCAAAACAATATCAGATGGATGTAAAGAGCTGGGGCTTTACGTGTCATTTAAAAATAGCATTTGTGCTACATTATGTTTTACAGCTATTTTCCAGATAATTCAAAATAGTAGAAGGAAGTCCTTTGGGTCTCTTAGGAAAACCACCCTATCAACTTTTCTTTTCATCTGTGGGTCACAGAGGCGACTCAGGCTGGACTCCTTGGTGACTAAAATATCTGTCAGGACAATTGATAGTATCTTTCCTTTGTGTTGTGACAAATATATTTCGGCTGCAGTTTATTAACATAATTCAGCACAACCACAGACATATTGTACATATTAGAGCATAGAATTAGAACCATTTTCTGCACATCACAGTGTCCTCTTGTACTTTTTTTCCCCCCCTTTTTGACAAGGATCTGGATAATTGCTTCAACAAATGAACTGCTGTGTTCAGTCTGTTTCTATAATTTCATAAATTGTTTGCATGATAAAGCCAAGCAAGCTTTCACTGAGTTAATATAAGAAACCACAGTGTAATTACAGGAGCTATATCAGTTTGTAAAGCTTGTGACAGAAATGGCAGTGGAACTGACAGCTACTTTTCCCTTGTTCTATCACAACAAATTACAAGTAGCTCTTTTAAGTGCCCTTAGGCAAGTCTGCCCTGCTTACCTCACCTTTGGAATGGGTCTGTGCTCATGACTGATGACTCTCTGTATGGGCTCGGTGACATCTACATGGTGGCATCCCCCCAGAATGACTCTCCCACTTCAGAGCTTCTCAGTTGTTGGCGGACTTGAATCTGGGAGAAAGGAGAGGAAAAACGCCTCGCATTTGCATGAGACTTCAGCTTATTGGAAGGGAGACAAAATTGTTTACATGAAGGTGGAATGCTTGTTTCAAGTCTCTGTTGTAGTGTGCGCACTGTTTCCATTTAAATTCTGCTGAGTAAGCTAGTGTAGTTTTTTGTTTGTTTGTTTGTTTGTTTCAGTGTATATGCTCTTACAGAGACAATACATTATAACCATTTAACAATTTCATTAATTTCTCATAGTAGTCCACCCCTTCACTCTCACACCTAGTCAGCTTTCTTCTCATATGTAAATTGTTGGGAACCTCAGACTCCTTCTGGGGGTGTTTAGGAAAGATGTAACTCATCGGCCGTTCTTTTCAAGTTGTAGTGGATCTAATTATAGTGGTGCATCTGGCAGGCATGAAAACCATTAGACAAGCAAAGAGGGCTCCCAAATGCCACTCCATGAGTGTAATTTAAAATGCTCCAGATTCAGCACATCCTTCTTTCGTTGTCTCCTCGCGCGCTGGTACCTTCTGGCGTGGCTACACAGCAGACCTGCTCTTCTCCTCCTCCTCCCTGACCCCCATCGCTGCCCCTTGAGATGTCTCTTTTCTGTCCCTGCGACTTTCTTGTACAACCAGTGGGGACAAAAGTTTTACTTACCCATAATATATAAGAGACTCAAATAATTTCACACTAAGGATAAGGTTGAGGTTGTTTGGCCTCGTGTGAACAAGGGACAACAGACAGCCGAGAACAATTAAGAACATGACAAAGCCGAGACTATTTTTTTTTCTGCCCCTTAGTTTAGTCAGGATTGAGGACAGTGAGACACCAGGCTCCTGGGGATCAAGGAAAAGTAAGAGAAAATCAGGCATTATTACTGTGAAAAGGGACGAGAGCGTCAATCCTCCCAGAGATTCAACAGAAAGCACTTTTTGCACGGTTAGTTTCAGTCAAGAGCCAGAGTGGAATTGTGCTGTAAAGTGCCAATTCCTGGCTAGACTCTGCTCCCCCGACACTGTGTGGTTCGCAGCCCTGTACTGTGGTGTGATGGTAAAGGAAAACAGGAGGAGACGGACAGCCCCCCCACCCTATTTCCATAAGGACACAGGAATAAGTGTAGCTTCCTTCACGTGGTAGAAGTGGTTCAGTGGTTCCGTGGTTCCAAGGACACAGGAATAAGTGCAGCTTCCTTCACGTGGTAGAAGTGGTTCAGTGGTTCCGTGGTTCCGTGACTCATTTCTGTGTGATCATGTTTAGGTTTTCAATTGCAGTATAACCTTTTGTCCTACAACAGTGAAGTTAACTTTCACCTCTGTGCCTTTTGACTTCCTCATCCATGAAGCAAGACTAGGCGAGAGGTGCGTTCTCTATCGATCATAGCATCCTGTGTTCACCTCCATTTGTTGCAAATCACTTCCTGCCTTACAGGTTAAAATTATGCGATATGCTATGCATTTCACGCTATCATTACTTCTATTCCCGGCACAGAGCAGGCATTTAGAAAATATTTGTTGAATTGATAATTTTGGTGTCTTTTAATATGAAAAAGGACTGTATTACTATTTGTACTATAAAAGTTTCCAGAGTTCATTGGCTAGGCTTCTGAAAGGCCCCTTGGGTATTCACTACCTGCCAGCCTTGAGCAGAGCTAGGTGTGCCTGGTCTGTCCCATCTCATTCAAACATCTGGGTTCAACTGCTACTGTGTTCCAGGTACCAAAGAAAACAGTTCCCAAGTCTCTTTCTTGTACAGGAGATAAGAGTGTAGGTTGGGGGGCTAGAGAGATGGCTTAGCAGTTAAGAGCACTGAGTGCTATTCTAGAGGACCTACGTTCAATTCCCAGCACCCACATGGCAGCCCACAACAGTCTGTAACTCACCCTCACACAGACATACGTACAGGCAAAACACCAATGCACATAAAACAAAAATAACATTTAAAAAAAAAAAAAAGAAAGAAATGAAGTTGAGGAAGGTGTGACCTCCAGGGAGCACAATAAATTACATAAAGAAATCAAGAGAAAACCTAGGGCATGTTAAAAGTCTTGCACATGATAACAGAAAATTGAAATAGAGTTTGATCTCAAGTTCACATGCTAGTGAGTAACAACATGTAGATGACAGCCTTGGAAGTCCTACTTCAATTTTTGTTTCCTGAGCCCTCTTTAAGTGTCCTTGCTGAACCAGCTTATCATACATTAAGTTCTGAGAATACACCACAATGTATAAACGTCGTATCTCCAAGTATATATTGTTCATATTTAGAAATGTTATTCCAGTCTTATTTAAAATAAAGATTAAAAGTCATCACAAAGGCTTGGTTTCTCATTTACTCTGTGTCTGGGATTCTCCTTGGCTTTTTGTACAAACTCCCTCTCATGAACGGGATAGTTATGTGTGAAAGTAGGTGTTATAAGTGAGGAATAGAGTGTCTTAGAAAAGAGAAATAGCACAGGAGGAAGCTTTCTCTGCTCATAATGGGAGTTGAGGCTAATTTAGTTAATCACAGCTTTCCATGCTTTTGTGGCCTGCCTTCTTCTAGTGTGAATTAATTGTCTCCAGACTTTTTGTTGTTGTTGTTTTGTTTTTGTTTGTTTTGTTTTGCTCCAAGTGAACATTGCTTTGTGGTCTCTACAGATAAGGCGGCCAGCTCATGCCACGAGGCATGGACTGGATAGCAGAAAGTAGACAGTAACCACAGACTAAATCTAGGTGTCCTAGGAATATTGATTTAGGGATTTAAAAACAATTCTACACACGTGACTCATCGACAGGAAACAGAGTTCTTTTGTTTTGTGTTTCTAAAAAGGCTTAATTTTGCTAATGAATGAATTAGGTCTTCAGAGCTTGTGACTGGAACATCAGGGCCTTTCCATGTGGAACACTAGCTTGCCTAGACATCGCAGGGAAACTCCCTGGGATTTCAGACGGACTTCAGGGGCTGCGTCTGGGAATGTGAGTGCCTGGGCACATATGTGAACATCTTGGCCCACTGTGTAAGTGTCAAGTAGAATTCTTCGTTTCTGTGTATTTTTAATAAAACTGGTAACGTAAAAAAACCCAAGGGGTTATTTTAGCTTTGTAAATTTATTTTGTGAAGATGCAAAAATCTTTATTCGCCCTGAAGTGCAGCCTTTATCAAATGCCTGTGTTGTTGGCGTCTGAGCTTGTTTCTAAGAGGATTGCAAAACTGAAATGGCCACAGATGACTCTCCAAGTGCGAAGTGCTCCATGCTCCTTTGAAATGGCACCTTCTGGAAACATCACTCATCTACGTTTCTTAGTTACATTCTCCATCTCAACTTTCTTTTATTTATTTTTTCCTTTTGAGGTTATGAGCCACTTCTTGTAATAAGCAGTTTTATTTCCCCCTTTCCCCTTTTCCCTATTTGACACCATCTCTGCTGGAGTGAACTCTCTTCTATTAACTTTTAAAATTAATCACCTTAAAATTATTTCTACTTTCTTGGACTTTTGTTCTCCAAAATATTCCTCTGATGCATTGTTTGAAATGTATGTTAATGGCTTAACATCTGCCCCTTGATGGATGAAAGTGCAGGCCTTCACTTCTTTCTGTTCTAGTGGTGGATATTTCGGAATTTCAGATAGATGACGTTTCAGAGGAGTTCTTGACAGGTTGAGACCAGATCATCAAGTATAATAAATATCCTCCAGGTTTACACAGACAGGTTTTCATGGCTCTAGTTTTCTTCATAATCGACATAACTTCTTATTTTCATATATTTCGTTCTTTGTGCACTTCAACTTTGGGTTTCTTCTCTGACAGCAAAAGAAACTTCTCCTTGAGAGGAAAACGTGTAGTTTTTGTTACCCCTAGCAGTTAGGAGGCATAAAGGGTTCACAACTGAGAGATTATATAACAGGATCAGCTAGAGATGAGACTGGGTTACACTGAGAGCTAAAACAACTGCCTCTGCCTGAGAAAGTGGGTCCTCCCCTCTCTCCTCTCTTTTACAGTATAACTGAGCTAGTGATAGCAAGATACCCTCTAGTAATTTGAATCGGAAGTGAGTGAGTATTTAATTCAGTGAGTGTTACATGTCAAAGTCGAACAACTCGGCCAACATTAGTACGCTAATTCTGCAGGCAATAGATAATGCATGAAAATAAATAAATACATAAATGAGACTAAACCTTGGTGTAGACATTTCTTCTTTTCATTCTCCTTACTATTTATGGCTGTTGCATTCTTTTCACGTAATGCATTTTATTGTGTTTCGCAAAAGCAGTTCAAGTGTCATACGATTTTGAGATAATTACTTGTTCTCTTATGAGACTGACAAGGTAGTTCAGGTGACACTGAAAAAGATGCCGACTTTACCAAAGTTCGTACTTTGTTCTTCCTAGGAAAGAGAGTAGTCCTGATCCTAGGAAGGAGCAATAGCCTGTTAGTTTACCAAAACAAACACATAAAAACAGACTGACATCCAGAATACTTTTTTTGTCTTTTGCTTGTCAAGCTCTGTTTTTTTTATTGAGATATGATTAATTCACTTCATATAAAACTTACCACTTAAACTGCTTTAAAGTTTGTGCCTCGGTGGCCTTTAGGATACTTACAAAGTTTTATAGCTATCACCACTATAATATCCTTTTAATTAAAAATTACTTATAGTTATAAAATAGATGAAATTTTCTTTGAATTCAAGGTATTTCAAAGTTTTTATTTAAAAAGTATTTCTAAACAAAATTCAAAGTATTGACCTTGTAAATGTAAATCAAAATTTGCTCTCTTTCATAACATTTTGTGTGTGTATGGGTGTGTGTGTGCGCACACACACCAGTGTAAGCATTCAGAGGCTACAGGAGGGTAGTGGGTAACTTCCTCTAATCTTCCTATGCCCCTGACACAGGGTCTCTAGTTGAGCTGGATGCAAGGCCTGGTGATCCTTTCTTTCAACCTATACATGCTAGGGTTATAGGTGTGTGTGTGTGTGTGTGTGTGTGTGTGTGTGTGTGTGTGTGTGTCTCCATGCTATACCTGGCTTTTTACATGAGCTTTAGGGATTTGTTGTTATCGAGCCATTGCCTACCTTTACAGTACTTTCAGAATATTAAATATATGTGTGAGCATGAGAGATACTTTCTAGACATGCTAGTAATAAGGACTATGACAGAAACTCTTCTATAAAATACCTCATTGGTAGTGTGGTAGTACTTGATAAAGGTTTGAAAGCAGACCTAAATAAAAACATAAAAAAACAATAATTCATCTGGGGTCATGAGCAGAAGTATTAACAGTGGCTTTGGGATGTTAATTATGAAGCTCACATAAACTTAATACTAAAGGAAAATCTCTTGGTATTGCAGATTTGACAGTCTGCCCAGTCTTCTGTACTTACTAATTCTGTCCTTGCTGTTGTAGACTAGGAGGAATGCTGTAATTGCTCCTTTTATTATGACCTTTGACCTGATAACTGATATCTTATGGACATGTATGCTTGATCCTTCAAGATCATACTCACCAACTAAATAACTCTACACAAAAATAAAATGTGACACTTTTTTTGTGTCAAGTGACAAACCTGACTGCTGAGTGGTAAACAGATTTGCTTTGGGAACATTTAATAAACCTTATAAAATTTACATTGACAAGCTTACTTTTCACCTGCATCACACCTTCTCATGTAGCATTAGTGTTCTACGAGGGCTGAGTAGAAGTTGCTCTAGTTTTAGCATGGTAGCATCCCGTACAGCAGGACCTGACGCCCACTGAAAACTTCTTACCCTATCTTTTCAACAGGGCTGTAGACATTCCTATGCACAGTACCCGACTTCACCTCTTCCTGGCTGGAGGAACAGAGTTGCTTAGCTTCCTAATAATATTTGCTTAACCTGATACTAATTTGACAATTGTACGCATGCAAGGGAGGCAGCAATATCTTCATGCCACAGAATCTTACTTAGAGCAGTATTCTAGGATGATTTTTTTTTTTTTTTTTTTTGGATTTTATTGACTTCTGAAGATCTCTTTGGGTCATCCATCAGATACTTTTGTCCTCACAGTGAGATGAATCCCTCCATCTCTACAATATTTACCTTAGTGTTTTCAAGATCACATCATATACATAATAATATGAAAGAATACCATAGAGAGCAAAGCAGACGAAATGAGGACCTGGCAGCATCAAATGATTTTAAAAAAAAATCCCTCTTCCTGGAGGCAGTTAATATAGAAATGTAAAAATGTCCCCATCTGCCTAAGCCATCAGTTTCTGAAGTCGTCCCTGGAGGAAGTGGCTGAAAAGTCATTTCCACCTAATGGGTTGTTAGGTTGCCTCTGTACTGTAGTAAGTTGGTGGTTGCAGCCCACTTCCTCTAAGACAAAGGTCCATGTCTCTAAAATCCCATCACAGCTGACACTAATTGGCATTGCTGTCGGCCTGAGCTGTGAAGGCAGGTCTGAGTGGGTAGAGTGGGGCACTCTGAAGGGGTGTGTGGCACCAAGGGGATGACTGCTCAGACTTTGCTGGTGGCTGATCTGATTCTCTTTCTTCAACCCTTGTTCATGCAAATTGCATCATCTTCTGCATTGTTTGCTGACTTGTGAAAAGTCTGTTGTGAGCCTTTTCCCAGATCACTGTGTTATCAGATATAGTTCCACCTTGCATAATGTGGACTCTTGAAATATTAATACTTAGCTGTGAGTCTTTCCCCTTACGAAAATACAATTATGAGTCGTAAATAAGCAGAAGATTTAACTCAAATTTTTCCCATCTGAAAGACTAGCCTATTTTTTCCCTTCTTTTTTCCCCTTAAGCCAGGAACCAGAAGAGGGCATATTAGTCTTTTTAAAATGAGTCTGGGAGCCATCAGACCCAATATAGTTGTAATTCCTGTAAATTAGGCAGAGAACCTACTTTGTTTTCATAGGGTTAGGAGTAAGGTTTGAGTTGCTGCTACCAGGGTTTGGAGTGACAGAGGGTGGGAAAGCAGGTTAGCTCTTTCCTTAGGCATTGTAAGCTTGTCAGAACTCTGGCTGCTGCACGCGTTCCCATACTTGTGTATAGACAAGAGGGAAGGGACACACACTGGATAGTTAGCTCTGTCAGCCATGCTGGGCACTTTTCCTGTAAGTTATCTTAGCATTTACAGAATTTGCCTGTTGCCATTGGCAGTTGTAGGCAACTCCATACTTTCTTAAATGCATATTGAAAATCTGGTGAGTAGTGGCAGTTGGGAGGAAGGGAGTTACTGTGGGAATTGATTAGTCATATTAATCATTTATCTCTTTTCCCTGCATCCATTTAAAAATGAAAATGGATAGCCATTTAGGTACCTAGTCCCTGTCCCCCCTGGCTTCCTCTCTCCTCTCCATCAGTTCCAGTCTCAGGAGTATAGAGTGGGATCCTGCTTCAGTTGGCTTGGAGCTCAGCTCCCTGTAAGACGCTCTACTCTTTCCCTCAGAAACCCTAAGGAAAACTTCCTCAGGAAACTGCTTACTTCCCCCACGGTGTCCAAAGGAGCACTCATTTGGGACTTCCTTTCACTCCTTAAGTAAAGCATCTTGTATTTATGTTTTCTTCTGTGCTGAGGGTCGTCCTATGTCTCTTGTGTACCATGATGGTATAAGCCATTTTCAGGGCCAGGGCCAGGGTATATGAGGCAAGTGAAAACCTAGAGTGAAAACGCTGATGGGAGAAGCATCTTCTTGGAGTTGTGTAAGTGCTGGCAGAGCCCTGATTCATTGATTGTGGTCTTTGACCTCTGTGTATCCAGAAGGCATGGGAAATGATTGTGACATATGCCAGTTCTCTTTATATTTAGTAAGTGTTTTGCTTTGTTTAAAGAAGAGGACCAGGCTCCCTGTTAAAGAAGAGACCGTTGTACAAAGCCTTGTTTTCTCAAAAGTTCATGCGCAAATCTCACAGTTAATTCATGGGCTCTCTCAGCCCAGCTGAAATGTTTAAAAAATAAAAAGTATACCATCACTATTTTCTGTGATCCCAGATTAGTGCAAGACACAGTTTTATATCAAAGGAATTATTATGAGCACACACATTTTACATTTCTAATGCTTCCTGTCTATGTTTTACTTTCTCAGACAAAAGAGCTAAGTACCCACCACCTGTGGACAGAGTTTTAAAGTATAAGCTTGGTATAATAAACTCACACTGTGACTTGACTAGCTGACAACACTGCCATGTGACACTGGTTGCTTCCAGCACTGAGAGATTCTTCACTCTCATCATCAACCTTTAAAATATCAGACAAATTGATGATGGGAGAAATTTTTATTTTGACAAACAGAATCAAAACTTCTTTTCATATGGATAAATACTGGATTCATATTTTGGCAGGCAGAATACAGGTTAGATGAATCTTGTGTGCCGTAGTTCTAAAATTTGTTAATTGTTGATGGAGGCATTTAAAAAAAAAACAAAACAGAATTTTGTTAGTACCTCAGTTCTGTAATAGAAAATTACAATGAGCAAGTGCCCGGGTAAAGTGGTGTTGTTTCTTCTTGACTATTGTCTGAAGTACGCTGTCTTGTAGCTGTGCCTCAGTGCTGAGTAATTCGAACACAGGTAAAGTATTTTAGAATTCAAATGATAGCACAGCATTTAAAAGTAAACAAAGTATTAAAGCATGCTTTCTGCAAGCTCTACAGACATGTGGATAGGGTTTCAGAGAAAACAAACTGAATCGTACTTTACAGACCCGTTTGTGGTTCACTCAAGTAAAGCATGCTAACTGTATGAATGGGATGGGAAATGGCCGTCTTAGAAACTGGGAAGGACTTTGTGGAAATCAAGCCATGTCCGTTCTCGTGAACAGCAGTGTCTATTCACACACATCCTTGGGTTGTTTAAAATAGACAATGGCGTCCAGGTCCGGGTTTCTTGAATGCATCAGGCTTCTTGAACTCAAGTAGACGAGAAATTCATTCACACTTCGCTGGCTGTGCTTACTCTTTGTTTTAATCACTCATAGACTCCGACAGGTGATTAGTATGTGTTTGCTCATCCCACATGGTACTGCACGTGGGTCAGTAGTCATACAGAGGAAGCAAAAACCCATTTAGAAAGGTGCATGTGGATGGAAGCATTGATCATCTCTCTCTCTCTCTCTCTCTCTCTCTCTCTCTCTCTCTCTCTCTCTCTCTCTCTCTCTGTGTGTGTGTGTGTGTGTGTGTGTCTGTGTGTGTGTGCCTGTGTGTGTGTGTGTGTGTGTGTGTGTGTGTGTGTGTGTGTAATTTTCCATGAGTCAGTAACAATCTGCCAATTGATCTTTTTCTACTTTAAAAAAACAGACAGTTTGGGAGGATTTTATCTTTTATGCAAAGAATTCAAATAAATTATTTCAAGCTCTCCTGTTCTTTTACTAAATGAGATACTGAGAAAACTGTACTTTTAGAAAAGGTGTTGGAGGGTCTATGTTTTCCACAACAGGCCACTATATGTAGGTCTTGTTCACAACTCTGTTCCTTGAAGCAGTGGAAAGAGGACTGCATTTCTACTACTTTCCTTTTGATCTCAAGAAAGTTAATAAATTGATAGTGCCAATTATGACAGCATTTCTAATTACTTGAGCACCCTTGACGTTACTCTTAATTCAGATCTCATTGCCTTCATTTTTTGTTTGGTGGAGGGGCAGAAGTTTATTGTTTCGTTTTATTACAACTTCTAACACTCTTTCAGATATAGACTAGATGAAGAAATCATGCTTGGTCCAAGGTAAGCTACATCCTTTTGAATGATGCTGTTATTAGTATTTAGTGACTGTACAGTATGATTTTAAGTTGTAAAAAAGACATTGGTTTCATATTTTTTTCATGTAGTTATACTTTTATTGTTAATTCATTCATTTTTGAGCCAGAATTTATAGTCAAAGGAAAAAGTCAACTGTAAAAATATCCATCTTAAGGAAATAATAATTGGAAAAATATATATGATAGATGAATGTTGTGTATCCTAAGTATAAAATTTATTTGTTGATGGTCGCATTAAAAAAAAAAACAACAGAATTTGTTAGTATATCAGTTCTCCAAAAGAAAATTATGATGGAAAGTCCCACTTACTACTTGACTATTTTTTTGAAGCATACCATCTGGAAGATGTGTCTCAATGCTAAGAAAATAACATTGGAATGGTGCATATGTTCCTGCATGTGTGCATGCAAGCCAGTGTGTGTGTGTGTGTGTGTGTGTGTGTGTGTGTGTGTGTGTGTGTGTGTGTGTGTTTGGCTTATATAAATATTCACAAGTGTTCTATTTAATTTCCAAATAAGAGAAGCAGGTCTTTCTTGAGTTCACTGTATATTTATTGTTTGTAGTGGCACAAGTCCCTGGTTCTTGACCTTAGAAAAGTCTCCCATATTTGACCCCACCCTCTGGATGGGGAGACCTGGTGGCACTCAGAGGAAGGATAGCAGGTTACCAAGAAAAGACTTGATACCCTGTGAGCATATACAGGTGGAGGAAATCCCCCTCAGTCACAGTCATAGGGGAGGGGAGTAAGGGGAAAATAGAAGGGAGGGGGGATTGGGAGGATACAAGGGATGGGATAACCATTGAGATGTAATATGAATAAATTAATAAAGTAAAGTTTAAAAAACAAAAAGAAAAGTCTCTTTTTGTGTTGGTTTGATTTTAGGCACAGAGAAGTCAAATACTTTTCATGACTAGAGCGATGGGAAGGTTGTAGGGGAAGCTCATTTTCTCTGCAGTGGCAAGGAGACCTCAGGTTAGACTTGGTTACTGGCATTGCCTAAAATAAATAGACACATGGTTTTAGAGCAGTGGTTCTCAACCCTTACTACAGCTCTTCATGCTGTGGTCTACCAACCAAAAAATTATTTCATTGCTACTTCATAACTGTAATTTTGCTACTGTTATCAATGGTAATATAAATATCTGCTACGCAGGATCTCTGCTGTGTGACTACCAGAAGGGTTGATTATCACTGCCTTAGAGCAGGTTCCCACTTTCATTGCTTTGAGCTGTCTCTTTGCTGCAATGGTGAGTTCACTCTGCCTCAGCCAAGCCTAGGAACTTGCTCTCTTATCATTCTCATATGAATTTAAAAGCCAGGTAGAGATTCTGGGACAGCACTTGTGTGTTATGATGGGAGCACATGCTGGGAGTCTCTTTTTCCATCCATAGGCCTGGGGTTTGTATGTAATGCCTGGTCACAGGGTTTAGACACTTCTTGGAATTTGTAGAATTTTACAAAAGTTTTATACACTTGAAAGTTTTAATCTGTAATACCCTCACCCAGCATGATACGATATAGAAATGTAAGTTCAAATAAATTATCAATTGATATTCTTGGTAGTCCAACAGATTCAGTTTCTTAAGAAGGTGTTATAAAATAAAAAATCTAACAGATGATACAGTGTCTAGCATGTGATGTGCATAGTATCAGAAGTCACTCCATTTAATTATCTAAGCTACTTTTGTCCTTACCCGAGTGTGCAAGGCTTGTGCAGGCAGGCACATAGAGTCTGTTCGCTCAGAAGCAGATATACTGCACTGAGGCAGACTGTGGTTTGCAGTGCTTAGTTACTTAATGATACTTCAAAACCGAGACTTAAATCCCCGGAGCTGGAGAGGGCAAACTTAGAAACACAGGCATGAAAG
Source organism: Acomys russatus (assembly GCF_903995435.1). Lineage (NCBI taxonomy): Eukaryota > Metazoa > Chordata > Mammalia > Rodentia > Muridae > Acomys > Acomys russatus. The sequence goes on along the minus strand of NC_067138.1, from coordinate 90,631,012 downwards.
GAAGGAATATCACCTCTCTGTGAAAGTCAGGACTGGCTTTGTACCAACAGGACCAGAGTTATTCTGTATGCTGAGGTTATAGGGGCAGATGACAGAGTGCACACATATAATGCTTATGCTGTGTGGTGTGCAAAGTACATATCTAGATGTGTGTCTGCTTATGTCCACGTACAGTCAAAAAAGAACACTTTTCTGTGAATTAATGCATTCTTTCAGAATTTTGCTGTAGATTTTCATAATCTTGAAAACATTTCTATTGTAATGTACATCAAAAGGGAAGTGGAGGTTTTTGTGTATGTGTCTGACTATACATATGCATTATAAAAAAAAGTGAGTCTACTGTAATTACCAGTTTGCAGAGCGAATTCCTGCAGGGTTTGTACTCTCCCCATTAGTAAAAGAGATAAGTTGAAATGTATTAAAATTTCACTGTACAACTGGGAGTTTTTGTTCACAGTAAATGTGTTAATGTTTCTTCATTGCTTGACTGTTTGTGTTTAAATTTAGGCAGCGTGCCCAACAGGGACAAAATTATAGGATAAAGCAATGTATAAAAGAAAATCCTTCAGAGAGCACCAATAAGGCTCTTTTTAAAAATAAGCAGTTACATATAATAGCACATGGCTACAGCTATAGAGAAAAGTTTGATCTGTCTACTTCAGAATTATTGGAATTTTCCTTTCCCTTGTGTGAAAGAGGACTGTGCTTATGGCGGGAGGTAATCTACTTGGATGTGAAAACATCTATTATTTTATTCACTGTTACTCTCAAAAAAAAGAAAAATAAGTGATTCCTTCTTGTCTTGGTGATGAAGAGAGGCTAATGGCATTTAGTGCGCGAGATGATAGATCACACTTTCTTTCCCAGGACAGGAGTTTTTTTTTTTTTCTAGCTAAGGATTTTAATTAAAGTCTGTTATATTTTTGGAACATTTTTCTGTGCTCTTTTTTTTTTTTTTTTTTTTTTTTTTTTTTTTTTTTTGTAGCCACGAACTTGGTAAATAACTCACTTTTAAAAAATTAATCTAAAGCTACCATCACCTAGTGTGAATATATAATGGAATTTAATAAAGCCTGCTTGCTACGTCTCCAGTCTAGACGGAGAGAAAGGGAGCTAATCAGGGAACAGAGGCTACAGAAGCTCCTTTCCTGTTCAGGGCTGAGTATGTATTGCACACAGGCTTACCCTTTGTAGCTTGTTCTGCTTGCTTTTTATTGTTTGTTCTGTTAGCCAGTATCCATATGTCATTCCTGATCTCTCTGTAGATCTTGCATAACAGAGATAAAATGTGTGCCAACAACCAGAATACTTATCTTCACTTTGAGATGGTGCCATTCTAAAAATTGTGTATTTAAATCTACTCAGTGACAAAGCTTTGGAACGTGAAGGGGATACGGTAAATGCATATGTATGTTTTATTGTTTGTAGTACGAACGCGAATGGCCTGTAGGATGGTGGCAAAGCCTCTTGAGCAGTTCTTGTTGTGCGGTAGCTTGCTTCAAGATGTAGTTTGACCTTAAATATGTTGGTTCACCCTACAAAAAAAAGCATTTAATTTTTATTTCCTTTTCTACATTCTCCTTTAAAACATGAGTTTTTGACTGATAGACCTTGAAGTCCTTCAGAGTCATTACTTTCTTTTTGGCTAATTTGTAGAAAGGCACCATATGAAAATTGAATTTTTGATCTGATGGAGTGATTTTTTTTGAGTTCTTATGAGCCATTTATAGTCTATCAAGTAAATCCTCCTTAGTTCACGGATTATTGACCCAGTGGACCATATTAGCTGCTTCAGAGCTGTTATAGCCCATTATGTTGATTCGGCTGACACGTACGTGAACCCAGGCCATGTGCTCAAGATGACATTAACATTGTTCTGGAACACTCTTTCTCCACCAGGCTTTCTACTTATTTCTTAATTTTCAAGAGTTAGCTCATAGTTCACAGCAACCATGACACAGGTCTCTCAATTTACTCAGTAGCGTTGGAGCCTTCTTAGCGGCTATCTGGCTGTTTTATTGCTGTATTTCTATAGAAAGATAAGTCATTTTGACTTTTAAATGAACTAATCTTTAAAAGACAAAAAGAGAAAAATGTTTTTTTAAAACACTCGTGGGGTACATTTTTACCTTGGATGCTTATAGATTCCATAGAAATTTGTGGAATTTTTCTAAGTAATTGAATTTGTATAGTCCTTTGAACTTGAAAAAAAACCAATAAAATAATATTATCTTCATGTTCAATAAAATAATACTATCTTCATGTTCATGTGTGTGTGCATGTGTGTGTGTGTTTAAATGCATTTTACTGAGAGGTTTCATTTCAGTAATTTTAGTGATTCCAACTACTGGGAAAATGGAGATGTGCCGTTCTTGATTTGTACAAAGCTCTGATGAATCCACCACAGGCCTTAGCACAGACCCTGGGGACTCTAACATTAATAACATATAAAGGCACATAGCCTGTTCATCATATTATCCTTCTTTGTGATTCCTATTGTGAGCAAAGGAGCTTGTCCTTATGGGGTAACTATGATGTACCAACATAGACAGAGTAGAAAGTAACAAGATGTGTGTTGTTGTGTGTTGTTACAAGTGGGCATTCTCAAGATAAGGATGGATACGATGATTTGGAATAAGTCACATGTCCTTGAAAGTATCTTGCCTCTGTTTATCAGTGTGAAATGTCTTGGTATAATTATTTAAAACTCCATCAAACACTGTTTGGAGTCACTTTCTTTATATAATATATACCAGTGTGGATAGAAAATTCTAATGTAAGGTAACTACATATCCAATTGCATAAATCTTCATGCATAGGCCTTTTCCCTTTTCTATGGCTTGGTCCACATCCAAAGAGTGTTAGCTTCTCATTGGAACTTACTGAAAGTAGGGTAGCAATGTGAATTTCTTTTACTGTCTTTTCAAACACAGGCCATGTGGACATCATCCAGCTCACTAGCTAGGGCCTGTCCCACCTTCTTAGGGACTCTTTTCTTCTGCTTGAATAGGAGTCTGACTTCTGGGATTTTAGTGATTAAACATGAGAATGTATTTAAAGTATTGTGCGAACTTGATGGCAGCGCACAAACATGGACTCTTGGTCTCCTGAAGTGTGCCTCTCTGTCCTGGGTAGCCGTTGTCATCGATAGGACAAATTCCAAATGTAGTAACTTTGTTCCCCTGTCAGTTCACTCTAGTGAGCCTTTTTGCAAACCTAGGGGAGTATATTTAGTCAGATTGTGCACCTCTCTTGCTTGATAGATGGATTGATTAGAATGTTTTGGAATTTTTAAATAGTGTAGCCAGATCCATTATACTGAAGAAAGGATCTAGTAGAACCTTCCCTCCCTCCCTCCTCCCCTCCCTCCCTCCTCCCCTCCCTCCCTTCCTTCCCTCCCTTCCTCCCTCTTTCTGTTATGCTGGGGATTAACTCAGGGCTTTCTCATATCATGTCAGAAATGAAAACTTGGAGCCTTATCCTCAGCCTGGAAATTCTGGGCACCTTTATGGAAGGAGAACTTAGTGTGCCATTTGGGAAGGAATAATAGCATTGAATTGAAATGATGCCTTATATTTGGTACAAAAGTTTTTGGATTACCCCTAAGCCTCTGCCTCCTCACCAAAGGACAGCATCATTGTGTAAGTTGTAGGCTCTTGCCAGGATTCCAAGGTGCTTTAGTAAAACCAGGACATGGATTGCTTACTGTCCTGCTTCTTGCTGAGTCGGGAGTAGATTTTTATAAAGTATTAAAAGCTTTATAGATCTTCTTACATCACATTACAATTACCAATCCCTTCCTTATTAATGTCTTCCCTGTCATATTAGTAATTGTTTTTATGAATGCCACAGAGATGTGTAATCACATTACCACCTTTCAAATTGCATTAGTGGAAATGAATGAAAAGTCTATCAATGGAAGACAAAATTGCTGATTCAACATAAAGGTGTAATGAGAGGATTATTAATATTCAGATGGTATGGGAGCATTTTGGGTCTTTATGTAAAGTTATATGTTGTGGCAAGTGCTGAGTATAGTTAGGATGTCGCTATGCCAGTGGTTAGTAAGCTACCTCTTGCTTTCATCTTGGTGATAGCTGTATCCATTCAAAGAGGCAGCTGCCTAGATAGTCTTTCAAGTATCCAAGCAATAAATAGGATTTCTGAATTGTTAACTGCTAGGTAAGAAATGGAAATGTTTTGCCCAAATTGAAATGCGTTTTCATTTTCTGCTTCTCTAATATTACTAATTATCTAACAAAATAGTTTGTATTACTATTGACCTGATTTAATTGGGGGGAAGCACGTCCACATTCAAAAGCCAGCCTGCTTTGATGCCATGGAAGCAGAAGTATTTTCCTTATATAATTGGCTATATCCCGCTGTTGATTTTTACTCTGAACTCTTAAATTATTTAAACGGGGTCTTCCTCGTGTCGATTGATGGTAGGCTATGATCGTGAGGTAATGACTACAGATGCTCGTTGGATCCGTGTCTGAAGATTTATATGCCTCCATGTGTCTCTTTCTCCCTGTTTAGGTATTCATACAGTCACAGGAATATTCCCAGTCATGTATAATGATACACCCATGAGTTTAGGGGGTTTTCTCTTTGCTTCCTCCTCCTATATTTGGTTTGTTTCAGGACTGAAGTAATTTTTCTATCACAGTAAATCAAGCAATGCTCTGGGCCTGTGCATGACAAAATTCACCACTTTCATTTAGAAGCAGATACTCTTCAAAGTCTTTAGAACCTTGATATTACTATTGCGGAGCATTATAATTGAGAGATCCACAGCCAACTTTTAAAAGGTGTCCTAAAATAGATGTTTCTAAAATAGATACATTAGGTTTTAATATTTTGAAAGAAAAATGTTTCTAAACTTAGGCAGCAGTGAAATTCCTTTGTTTACCTTCTGAGCATTAACTAATTTAGTATTTACACGGCAAAGTTGTACTGAAGGAAGACTGATGCTGTGCTATCCTGTGTTTTCTGTAAAGACAGTCTTACAGAATTAATGATTTAGTGCCACTGAAAATAGTAATGGTGCAAGATACCCTGTGTCTGTTTATGATTTACTTTATTGACGTGTTTTTCATACCCCATGCCTTCCATCCATTTAAATATTTGCCTTAGTGTGTTTTGTGCATTCTCAATTTTGTACAATAATCAGTACTTCATTTTGTAAGCATTTTTATCACCCAAAAATGTAACTCTACATGTTTTAGTTATGACTCCACCCCACCCCCACTGCAAGCCTTAGGCAACCATCAGTGTACTGTCTGTGTAGTTCCCTGCTTTGGACACTCATGTGAATGGAATCATGCAATATCGTTAGGGCAGTCTTGCTTTTTCAGCTTAACGTAATGCTTTCCAGCTCCGTTTAGGCTTTAGCATGTATCACTTTTTATGGGCAAGTAATATTTCATTGAAGGAATATACCATATTTATCTACCTGTTGATAGAGGGCAATATTTTTGAAAGAGAAAATTTTAAGTGAGGTTTTATCTCTTGGTTTGTTTTGTTTTGTTTTGTTTTTTGAGACAGGGTTTCTCTGTGTAGCCTTGGCTGTCCTAGACTCGCTTTGTAGACCAGGCTGGCCTCAAACTCACAGCGATCCGCCTGCCTCTGCCTCCTGAGTGCTGGGATTAGGAATGTGCACCACCACGCCTGTCTTCTCTTGATTTTTGACAGGAGCAGGTGTTCTAAGGTCAACTTTACCAGTGACATGATATATTTCCTTTATTCATAATTTTTCTTTTTTAAAACTTAATCATCTTTGAATCATATAGCATTTTGAGTTTCTCAAATTGTTTACTGTATAAACTAATGACATAGTCTCTTCATGAAAAGTCTGGCAGACTATTTTCAAATGATCTGGGGAATCATTTGATTGAATAATGTGTTTTCTGTTGAAAAGAGAAAAAGATTTTCTGATTGCACAGGTACAGCAAGGTGGTCACTTGATATCTGCCATTTCTTTGTATGACATGAAAAAATTAGGTATATATAAGGGACATTTTTAATTTTTAATTTTGAAGTTATGCTACTACCACATAATATATACATATATTTTGCTATAATTTTTCATTAACTTTTTAAATAGTGTTGCTGGGGAGAAACTTCATTTCTTAGTAGTTGCTATTACTTGTACATTATGAGCATAGTGGCATTTGTGTTATAGCTGAGCAAGCTGTGAACCATTAGCGTTTATAATCTGTATAATCATCACTAGTTACTAATTGTAACTCATTCTTGTTATCTATTCAACCTCTGATTCATGTCTTTGTATAAATGCAGATAAAATAACCTTAGGAATAGTCTCATCAGAATTATTTAGAGATTTTTAGGTTGGTAAAAAAAAAGGGGGGGAGTTGTTTGGGTGGATATTTATAACCATATAAGGCCTTTGGGGATGTGGTCTGTGTCTGCCCACTGACATCCTTCTTAATTTTAAAACCAGATTGTAAACCCCTATAGCCCTAAAGGTAGGCATACCTTTACGTTCTGTGTGGAAGAATTTTATAACCAAGGAAAGGGAATTGTCCCATACAGTTGTATTGTGTATATTTGTCACAAATACACTTAATAGTTGTCCATCAGCTTTTACATAATAGAAATGTTTGTGTAAATGCTGTCATGAACTGGCTAGTTTAGAAGCACGAGTCTTCTACAAAGCACGTTAGATAGGCTTCCCAAGACCCTGACTAAACTCCATATACTCTGTGGAAATTGTTTCTCTTTACTTAGCCTTTATGAATTGTCCACATGATTTTAAAAAAGAGAAAAACTGTCCTGAAGATTTATAGGGAGATAGTTGTTGGTTTATGGTACATGTATGCATAAATGTTTATGGTTTTGACCTTAAAACTACAAGGTTGATTTTAATACAAATAAATTCCTTATGGGCTGAGAACAGAACTCAGTGGTGGGACATTTGCTCGCTGTGTTGGAGGCCCCAGCAAGCATCCTCAACACTGAAGGTGACTTGAAAATAAACCAGGTGATGCTTCTGACACTTCTAACCATTACAGCCGGTTACTGTCTACTCAGAAATTAAACTGTCTGAGTTCGCAGTAGAAACCAGTTAACGGAATCAATGGGGGATTCGTTCTTCAGTATTAAAGGATTAAATTTTTTTCAAGTGAAATATCATAATCCAAGTTACGAATCCTGTTTATTGCCCCAAGAAAAGAACAAGGAGAAAATGAGTTTAAGAAATTTTAGTTTCATATGAGAGTTTGGGCAGAGTCTCACACACTAAGAGTGTCCTATGAATACTCTTTGGTGGGGGAGGGGGGAGGAGGGGGAAGCCGAAACCCAGAACTAAACTGAGTTTAATTGCAGAGCCCCCACTCACAGTGGTTAAATCTGTAGTATGTGCTTTAAGTTTGTGTTTGCCTCATGGCCTTATTTTGTTTGTTGTTATTTTGTTTCAGATAACTGGAGTGATTCTTTCAACATAAGGAACAGCTAACGGATGTGTAGGCTGTGTGTAATTCCTTTCTTAGGTACATTAAGTGTTAACAGAAACACCAGTTTTCTTTCCTGAGAAATGCCACTTTGCAAGAACCTCGATGTTTGGTTCACATATACTCACAGAGACAGAGCCAGTTAGTGTAAGGAAAGAAACCAAAGAGGCTAGTTTCAGTGACTGTCTAATCAAGATCTGAACAGATCTTCAGAATATGGCCAGAATACCTCAAAAACACATTCTTATTTAATATTAAAATTCATATTAATATTTTGTAAGCTAACTTACCTCACTTTGTAGGTTTTAGATATGCCATGTCTGGTTTTGTTTTTTTGTTTTTTTGTTTTTTTAGTTTTTTGATACATGGTTTCACTGTGTAGTTCTGGCTGACCTGGGACTCACTTGTAGACCAGGCTGCCCTTGAACTCAGAGATCCACCTGCCTCTGCCTCCTGAGTGCTACAACTAAAAGTATGCACCACTATGCCCAGCTAGGCATGACTTTTTTTTTGAAATAGGTCTTTGCTTATGTTGTTCGGGTTATTGTTAAATTCCTAAAGTTAAATAATCCTCTTGCTTCAGCGCCCTTAGTAGCCAGGACCCTGTGTGTCACTACCACCATTTCTTATGTACATTTGAATCTGTGCATTTTTCTTTATTTCATTAAAGGTAGAGGAATCCAGTGAATAGTGATTGGTGGAGTTCCTCCACTAATACCATAGAGGCTTAAAACAGAAATAATAATACTTGTCCTCAGCTTACACTGTAATATATACATATATACTCAATCATTTATTCATTAACATTAAATATATATCACACATCTGACAAAATACTGAAAGGAATTTTGTACAGTAGCAAGAATTGCAAGTGAAAAAAAAAAACCCCAAAACATTCCTACATATACAGAAAGTTTCTTAAGATCATAAATAGTTGTCCTTTGTTGAGCTTTTGCCTTTGCGAGTAGGATATCCTATGCTGTTAATTAAGTCTTTTGGCAGAGGTAACATGTAACTCATGGCAACCATTATGCACAGGTGAAAGGAGTATTTGTAGAATCCCCCTCCCTTAATCTCTTCATTTTGCGGGTCTCATGCGGCTCATGATGGTTTCCTAGTCATTATGTAACTGAGGTTGACCTTGTTATCAAGCCTGATGACCTGACTTAGATCTCTGAAACCCACATGGTGGAAGAAGAAAACCAAATTCCCATCAGTTGTCCTGACTTCCACGTGTGCACTGTAGCACAGGCATGCATACTTGAGGGAGCAGTTATAATACATGCATGCACCACATATACACACACGCATGTGCATACACACAGACCACCGCCGCCACCGCCGCCACCGCCACCACCATACCGCACCATAAATACAATGAGCAAATACAATGAAAAAAAGAAAGAAAGAAAAGGTGTGGGATGGAATCTACTGTCAAAGCCGAGAATCTGATGAGAGGGCAAAGATAAAGTAAAACAGTTACCATACAGAAAAATCTAAATGAAGAGAAGGTTAATTCAACAAGGAGAAAGGACGAATGAACAAATTAGTTAGGAGCCTTTTTGAACAATCTAGGGAAATCACAACTGGAATTCAGGTATTACCAGTGAGAGGCAAGGACAGATGATTTTTGGAGAGAGACATACCATCGTTGAAACTGTCCTCTGACTGCATCTCAGAGCAGGAACAGCACTCAGTGATTCCTAGCCATTGGTCCAGACATACCTGTGTTTGAGAATCTTTAGTGACTTCAGGCAAGGTACTTACTTAGTCATCACTGCAGGTCCCACATAGGTGAAAGGAAAGGAGTAACAGCATCAAGCTCATGGTCTTTTCTGAGAATTCTTTTTGTTTGTTTGTTTTTTTGTTATCTAGCTTATTGCCTGGTAAATAGCAAACATTCAGTTAATCTAGCTATTATCAATAATAACAAAAAATAAGGTGTGATCTTGTTTGGACAGATAAATGGAGAGGGATAGATTATCCGCCCTGTTTAACAACTCTTCTTTGTCTAATGTGGGCCAAGGGAGGATGTCTAATCTTACTCAGAAGGGGAAATAAAACAGACAGCAGAAGAGAGGGAACAGGGTAGGCGAGGGAGCACAGAGAGGAATGAGAGTGGAAATCAGACCTGGAGAGAGCGAAAGTGGAAATCAGACCTGGGGAGAGCAGGAGCGGAAGGACAGAGGGCGTACAGAGAAAGGAGAAACTGGGCACATGGGGTGTCTCTGTGACGAGCCTGAGACCTACAACAGGGTGGCTTCTGGGGGACTCCTAGCATGGTCCTTGAAGAGGACACCCTCTAACTAGACAGTACTCTGGGTGGTGAGAGGGGAAGACCAGCCCACCTACAAAAACTTTGAGCCCAAATGGACCCTGCCTACAGGATGTATAGGGACAAAGATAGAACAGATAGAGCAGAGATTGAGAGGATGCCCAACCAATGCCTGGCCCAACCTAAGACCCAGCCCATGGGAGAGAGCCACCCCGTGACACTATTAACAGTACTCTGCTATGGTTGCAGACAGGAGCCTAGCATTGCTGTCCTCTGAGAGGCTCCACCCAGAAGTGGATCAAAGCGGATGCTGTGACTCTGGGCCAAACACTGGACAGAGCACAGGGAGTCTTCCAGAAGAGTTTGGACAAGGACAGAAGGACCAGGAAGGGACAGGAGCTCCACAAGAAGACAAATAGAGCCAACGAATCAGGGCCCAGGTAGACTTGCAGAGACAGAAGAACCAACCGAACAAGACTGTGAATGGACTAGATTTAGGCTCCCTACATAGATGTAGTTGATAGGCAGCTTGGACTTATGTGAGTCCCCTAGTAAGGAAAGTGGGGCCTGTTTCTGACGTGGACTCTGTGGCCTGCCTTTTAATCACTTCCCCCTGGTGGGGCTGCCTTGCCAGGCCACAGGGAAAGAGGATACACTCAATCCTAATGTCACTTGATGTGCTGGGGTGGGCTAGGGAGGGGGCTACCATTGTTATGTAAAGTTAATTAATTAATTAATTAGAAACAACTCTTGTTCTTGGAGTCTGCCCTCTAAGCCCTCTAATGCTGCCTGCAAATACCAGGTTGCGCAGATGTGCACACAAGGGCACCGTCATCCTTTTCTTGCCACTTAACACAGTGACTGGCTCCAAACTGATAGGTTTTGCATTGTAGTTGGAGTTGTAGGAGACGATGAAATTGCCATGTTAAGAATGAAGAGCCAGGAGCTGCAGAGATGGCTCAGAGGTTAAGAGCACTGGCTGCTCTTCCAAAGGTCCTGAGTTCAATTCCCAGCGACCACATAGTGGCTCACAAGCATCTATAATGAGATCTGGTTTCCTCTTCTGGGATATAAGTCTACATGCAGGCAAAGCACTGTATACATAATAAATAAATACATCTTTAAAAAGGAAAAAAGGAATGAAGAGTCAGGCTGGGCGGTGGTGGCGCAGGCCTTTAATCCCAGCCCTCAGGAGGCTGAGGCAGGTGGATCTCTATGAGTTGAAGGCCAGCCTAGTCTCCAAATTCAGTCCAGGACAGTTAAGGCTACACAGAGAAACCCTGTCGTGGAAAAAGACTGAAGAGCCTGGCCATGGGCAACACCCGTCTTTATTTACAGTTGTGAGAGAAGTTGCTGCCAGAAGAGCCAGTCGGTCTCTAGTGCTCTGGAATAAAGGCCACTTAGTGTTGTAGGTTGCACCAAGGTCTAAGAGGACAAGGACATTAAAAGAGGAAGCAGTTGTGCCGAGAGCATTGCCTCAGAGAGAGCAGCTTCTAGAACCCGTGGACAGAATGCAGGTAGCAGAATTAAAATGAGGGCGATGTAAGGGCATGAGGAAGTAAAGTTTCTGGTTTGGGCATGCGTGGATTTCTCCCTCAATGCCTGAAAGAGGGTGGAGTTAAAAGGTGTGTTCCAGTGGTTAGGGTCACTCCTGCAGGGCTTGTTCTTAAGAACCAAAGAGCTGGGTTACAAGGTAGGTGAGTAGGGTCCTGTAGATAGGTCTGCAGCACTGGGCAGCCTGAGCACTGCTCCCTGCAGAGAGAGTCAGCAATGAGTAGTGTCGGGAAGCTTCTGCAGCTTTTCTCCTTTCCGGTGTTCAGAGCTCATCACTCAGTGTAGTATGGGCAGGTCCTCTGCAGAGTCTCAGCAGAGCGGGAAACACTGCTCACACGAGTGGAGGCTCTGCCCCTGCAGCTTTTCCAACCGGCTCAGTGAAGCACGTGGACATTTCTGAGGCTTAACCAGATTCAGCTGTTTATGATGACTCTATTTTGCAAGTGTGCCTGAGTTGGCAAAGGATTGCATTGGTTCTGTTTGGTTGTGAATAAATAGTATATCAAAGTTTTATGCTATTTCAAAATCATTATTTAAAACAAAACTTCCTTTGAAGCCACAATAGTCTCTTACTCAAAATATTTATTTAGACCATATTGTTTAAGTGTCTGTAATTCCCTTAAGGAGGAATTGTAGTCTGTTCAAGTCTGAGTTTAAAACAGATAGGCCTTCTGGAATTTATAGAAATACAGAATGGCTATTCCTGTGCTTAAGTGTTTATATACAAAAGCATTGAGGTGTTCCAATGTTTTATGTTTGGGGACAAAAGGAATAGAACCTATGAAAAAGTAGACATCTGAAAAGATTTAATTTCCCGAGTGCACCAGATGAATAAAGCTATTTGAGAAATTCTGAGTGAATGACTAAGTTAGCAAGCAGTGGGGGTGGGGGGGGAGGGAGGAGAGAGGGAGAGGAGAGCTAACCTACATCTCTTACTTTGATTTTTATCTTGATTATTGTTAAAATTGAAGGTTTACACTAAACGATATAAAGTAAAATCTTTTGGCAAAATAAAATATTAAATTAATGACTCAAAGTGACTGATGTCATTTATTCTAGAGTTAAATAGTATTCTTGGAGTATCGTTTCTTTTAGTGTCCACTTTTGATTTTTATAAAGCAAGAGGCTTAGAAATATTTATAAAAGTTTATACTATTTATTTTAAGTATTTTTAGTGTTAATATAGTCTATACATCTGAATTTATTACTGGATACTTGGTGAAGCACTTTATTTTTAGTGCAAACATTGTGTCCTAAACTTTTGTTTTAGTCACAGAACAATCACATCTTGAGTTCACTACTTAATAAGCATGTTATATGAAGAAGCTCTTTATAAGCGTGTTCTGATATATCAGTTTGTATGTGAATCAGACATTGAATAGAAGAATACTGCTCCTTACACACATCTAGTCACTAAACATACAGCCAGCTTTAATAACCTAGACAAAGTACAATCTAATGATTGGCATTAGAAGAAACTCTGAATTAACAAGTGAATCATGCAATCAAGTGTCTTTTTAGTGCTGAACAAAAAAGCAAATTATATCTGAGAGATTGAGGACTGTAACATCTAAAACGGGGGTAGGTACCCACAGAGAGAGCATTGCTGAAAGAGAAAGTCGTTCGGCCTGCATGGCCTGTATGTAGAGAGAAGAAATCCATTGAGTCCTATCTGCTGTAGATGGACTTGGTCCAAACAGGTTAACAGTATCTAGAACACTGTCGGATGCAAGAGAAATAGTTCATAGAAAGACCCAAATGCTTTCAGAAACATGTACATGTAGTTGTCAGGTACCTATTTACACTTGCAGCTAACTAACCCTGCCTGGAGGGGCCCCACCTTATGCCAGGCACCCTTGCTCACATCTAAATCTCTAGGGAGATGCTTCCCAGCAGTCCAGATATTCATAGTAGGTTGGTAATAGGTGAGTGATAAGTTAAATCCCTCTGTCCCTAGAATTCCCATGTGACTGGAAATCATATGTAAATTTATTAACTGATATCTAAGGGCACACAGGTTAGCAGCGTTGGCACAATTCTTAAGCACGGGTTTCACTCATAGAAACTTACAGTCTGTTTATGCAGCTTTCTAAGAATCCACTTTGTAATATGAGCTGGTGCTAGTGTGGAACTGAAAGACACTTCATGTGTGTTTCATTGCTCTAGAATGGAAGTGTACATTTCCAAGTGTAAGAATCTTCATGTAAACCTTTTTTCTGTTTTATATCTAATCTCGACATAAAGTTTCAACTTATTTTCTTGTCACCATTAAAATAAAAAGATTGCTTTTATCTCAAAATAGTGATGAAGCTAGAATTAATAAAATCAAAGGAAAAAACAAGAGATTGGGAAATGATAGTTATAAGCATTTAAATAAAAGCCAGTAAAAGGGATTTTCTTAATAATGTGTGCCGTATTTTACGTTTACAGATACTTCTCTTCAACACGCTTTGGCTGGTGTCTTAGAATATGGGCCTTTGGCTTTTGGGTCATTGTGACGTACTTAAGTAGATAAGCACACAGCAGCAGCAGACATGTTTTTCTCTTTTAGAGACCTAGAGTTACAAATCCAGTGTCCTATGGAAAACATAATTCTTTATCCACATTTACCTGGTTCTACTTTTGTATGTAGAGACTTAAAATAGCATGTTTGTGAATTCCCTTTATTTTCTCAACCTTTTGTTGTAAAATATTTTGATATAAAATTGATTTTCAAAAGTCTTCAGACCTTTACCAACATAAAACCATAAAAAATAGAGTTGGGCACTCTTTACCAAGCACAATGAGGAATGGAATGTTTTCGGACAGATGCTGACCTCTTCCTCCTCTGTTTTCAGGCCATCCGCTGCACACTGGTAAACTGCACGTGTGAGTGTTTCCAGCCGGGGAAGATTAACCTGCGGACTTGTGATCAGTGTAAACATGGCTGGGTGGCACATGGTGAGGAAAATCAGGGCTCCTCTTTTTGTTCTTGTTATGTTGTGTTCCCCTGCTCCTCCACCCCTGCCTCTGTGTGTGTGTGTATTGTGTATGTGTGTGCTGTGTGTGTTGTGTGTGTGTGGTATGTATGGTGTGTGTGTGGTATGGTGTGTGTGTGTGGTGGTGTGTTGTGTGTGTGTGGTATGGTGTGTGTGTCTGTGGCATGTATCGTATGGTATGTGGTGTGGGGCGGGGTGTGTGTATGGTATGTGTGTGTATATGGTGTATATTTATATGGTGTGGTGTGTGTGTGCACAGTATGTGTGTGGTGTGGTATGTGTTTGTGTGTGGTGTGTGTGTGTATGGTATGCTGTGTGTTCTGGGTGTGGTATGTATGGTCTGGTGTGTGGTGTGTGGTGTATGTGTGTTTGTGTCGTGTGTATGGTAGGGTATGTGGTGTGTGGTTTTCTTACGAGCAGTTGTTGACCTGGCGGAGAGAGCGGTCAGCTATGCTCCAAGTGTTAACATTCATCCTGCAGCTCGAAAACAGCACATTCTTTTCTGCAGGCAGGAAGGAGAGGCAGGCAGCTCTCAGCAGAAGGGCAAGCTGTTTATAGACTAGCCGGGCAGCGGGGCTCCTACTGAGCTCAGCAGCAGCCAGCGAGTACCAGGCCTGATGGAAACTCAAACATACCACAGTTGGCCTTTCAGGGCCTGGACCACAGAGGGAAGCTGGCAGATCTGCCTTGCTTGAGAACTCCTCAGTGACTGCACGCCTTGTCGTGTATGCTGAGTTTATCCTTCCAGATGTTGAACTTTGTATGGTTTAGAGGGGGTGGTCAGCAACTGGCTGGTATCTGAAAAAGTAACCTGTCAATACCCCTGTTCAGTGTGCACTGGGATTAGAGGAGGCACACTCTGCTGGTGTCACTGGAGGGAGCGAGGCCCAAGCAAAGATTCCAAGTGCCCAGATCGTTCGCCAGGTGCAAAGTGCTGCTCCATCAATGTGGCTTTACTGCGTATTTAACATAGTATTGTGTGCGGTTTATGTTTATTGTGTTTTAAGCAAAAGAGACATGGAAAGAAGCAGACATTTTCTCCACCTCCGAGACTGTGTAATTTTAAAAGATAGGTAATGTTTACAGAAGAAACGCTGGCTGGCGTTTTCTGACAGCCTCGGGTATTGGCTCCCCCCGAGTGGTCATACTCCTCATTCCCAAGTGGTGCCAAACATCCAGTGGGTTGTAGTTTTTATAAATGTCATGTTATTCTAGAACGAGCTGAGGTAACACCACCAGGCCATGTCTTGAAATGTTTTTAATTTGTCATGTACCTCACTTGCTTGGGCATGTGTGTTGGAGCTGGAGCGACCTCTTCAGCCATGTTTCCACTAGAGAGAGAGACATAGCAAAGGGAAATAGACTGGGAGGAGTACGCTTGGACGACACAGTGCCCTACTGTAACCAGTCCTTCCAGGGTAAATCTTTTCCCAGCTTCCTTAAGAAGGCCAAGATGTTTAGTCCTTCTTGCAGTGGAAGACAGACACACTGCTGCTGGCTGGTGGACCGTGTGGTGCTGCAAGGTGGCCTCTACTTTCCCTGTACTGGTTTCCTTGGGCCTCCATCCCAAAACTTCCTGAAGCATCAAGGATTATGAGCTGAGGGAGGCAGTGTGGCCACAGACTATTCCGCAGTGACTGGGTGCCCTCCTAAACACTCTAGAAGGGAGATCCGAGAGGTCAAATGGTTTGCAAAGTTAATTTTATTCTGAAGGGTTTTGGTCTTCCAACGGCTTCCCTACCGTGGTCTTTGCCTCTCAGTGAACCATGGTGTCTTCTGATGCTCTGGCACCTCTTCTTCTTGCAAGGGCACCGGGCAGAATTTACTTTGAGGGCAATGCTAAGGGCCTCATCTTGAGTTAGTCACACATTTAGGGTCACATATCCGAAAAAAACTACATTCTCTGATGCCAAGATGTGGCTTCAGTCTATGAGTTTTGGGGAAACACAGTTCAGCTCATGACACTTTTCAGACATGCTCTTTTGTTTCCTAGAGGAAAATGTGTGTGTGTGTGTGTGTGTGTGTATATGGGCATGTGTACTGTGTGTGTGTGTTTGTGTGTGTATTGACATGTGTGCATGTGTGCTAAGTATGTGTGTATGGACATGTGTACTGTGTGTGTGTGTGTGTGTGTGTATCGGCGTGTGCACATGTGTGCTGTGTATGTGTATATGGACATGTGTGCTGCTGTGTGTGTGTATGTGTGTGTGTTTGGCTTGTGCATGTGTGCAAGCATATGCTTATGTGCTTATGATCCTCTTATCCCTTCTTTGGTGTGATGGGCTTACAGACATGCACTGCTGTGCCTCATTGAGGGTATTTGTGCACTTGGATAGACTTGCACCACTATGCCTACCTGGAAGATTGGTTTTGCTAGATAATAATTGGAGATCTATGATCCTTACCCATCATGTGGGGTCATTGGAGACAGTGCGATGTAGACTCTTCTAAGAAAAAAACAAAACAAAACATGGCTGTCTCCTTTAACGGTGTGTTACTTAATATGACCCTGTTTTCTTTCATATGAGTTATGATTAGTAATGATGGTTTTAGTGCTGGAGGTGTAGCTCAGCACTAGGGCATGTGTAAAGCATTTGCAAAGCCCTGAGTTCTCCTCCCAAATGATACTTTATAATCTTACAGTGAAAGAGTAGTGATAAAATGAAGGCTTTAATAAACATTCAATGTGAAAAATAACGTGCTGGACAGCAGTTGAGCAGTAAAGAGGGGTTAATAATTAAACAAAGGGCTTTTAT
Organism: Acomys russatus; assembly: GCF_903995435.1. Taxonomy (NCBI): domain Eukaryota; kingdom Metazoa; phylum Chordata; class Mammalia; order Rodentia; family Muridae; genus Acomys; species Acomys russatus. Next base: position 90,613,977 of record NC_067138.1, on the reverse strand, counting down.
TTTCCATCCAGGGCCTTCTTGTATCAGCATCATCTATCCACTGTGGGAGCCTTGTGAGACTAATAGTCAACTGTGTCACTAGAATTTGTTTTATATTCCCACTTCCATGTGCGTGTTACATTAGTTAGGTAGTAAGACACAAATGCTATTTTTATTCCTTCCTGAAAAACATGTCTTAGTCCTGGCCAGTG